>NW_015649076.1:0-1029 GCF_001515625.1 Sinocyclocheilus rhinocerous | reverse complement strand
CATCCGGCCGAGGGGATGAGTGCAGGAGATCAACAGTTAACTCTCTCGCAGGGGAGAAAGACAGCTGCCGAGTACGCTCTGTCCTTTCGAACCCTCGCGGCTCAGACTACATGGGTCGAGGACACGCTAAAGCTCTTGTTTCGGAGGGGATTGAATTTAGAGCTTCAATCAGAGCTGGCCTGCCGGGATGAGGGAAAGAGTTTGAGGGAGTTCATTGAACTCGCTATCCAGATAGACAATCTGATCCGCTCTCGACGCTCCACTCGAGCCATGCCCCGTTACCAGCCTGAAACCACGACCGCAGCCGAACCCATGCAGTTAGGATTCACTCACCTCACTTCCGAGGAACGCGAACGCCGCATGCAGAACCAACTTTGCCTCTATTGCGGTCAGGCTGGACACATGAAGATCTCCTGCCCGGTCCGTCCGTCTTCCAGTTCTCGATCGGTGAGTGTCAATACCCATAGTGCAACTTCTGCATCAAGCATTAAATTACCGGCCAAAATATTTAGTCAAGACAAGATAATTACCACTACTGCTCTGTTGGATTCCGGAGCAGCCGGGAACTTTGTGTCATGTGAATTCGCTGCACAACATAAACTGAAACTAACCCCCTGTAACTCTCCCATGGCAGTGGAGGCGCTAGATGGCCACCCTCTCGGAGAGGGAAAGGTGCTACGCATCACGGAAGAAGTCAAATTGCAAATAGGAACCCTGCACTCGGAATGCATCCGATTCTATGTCATTCACTCGCCCAATCACTCTATTATTCTCGGATTACCCTGGCTGCGCACACATAATCCACGCGTCTCTTAGAGAGAGGGAGAAATTCTTCAGTGGGACGTTACATGCCATGATCATTGTCTCTCAAAGATTCCCCGAGCGTCCAGTCATGCACCTTCCCCGCCTGTTCAGAGCCCACACAATCTGAACCTGCCCCCAGAGTACTCTGATTTCACCGAGGCGTTCAGTAAGAAGAAAGCATCCCAGCTCCCCACTCACCGTTCTGTCGACTGTGCCATAGACTTA
>NW_015649075.1:448-1029 GCF_001515625.1 Sinocyclocheilus rhinocerous | reverse complement strand
TATATATTTACAGTAGTAACAACAAATTATATTTTATTATATGATTAATATGTTTTTAAATATGATGGTTTCATTCTAAACAAGGTGAGTATCTCTTAATATGGACACCCAACATAATATGATATTACCACCTGAATCTAACCACAGGGTGTCCGCGGGTCCTTAAAAAGTCTTAAAATGTCTTAAATTCGGATTCGATGGGTCTTAAATATTTTTGGTCACATTACCGCTAAGATATCTTCAGTCTGACGGACCTAATGACTTTACAATCATTGGACAGACCCGCGGTAAGTTACTGCGTCATCAGAGAGAACTGCAGTAAGTTAGCAGAATACAGAATACAAGCTCGCGCTGAGGCTCACTCTGTTTGTCTCGAGACTTCAGAACAAATGAGCGTGACAGCACACATAAACTCAGAAGAAACACACTGAGGTCAAAATTCAAAATGTTTCGTTTATTCATAACATGATATAGTTAAGTAACACCATCACAAGTGAACTATTTTACTCAATATTCTCATGACGCAAAAAAAAACCAAAACATTGAAAACACCTACAGAGTGCACGCATTACGTGAAGTCT
>NW_015649075.1:0-222 GCF_001515625.1 Sinocyclocheilus rhinocerous | reverse complement strand
GTTTTATTAAGAGACTTACGTTTTAGACACCATATTGCCTGTTTTTGCACTATTTCGCCAACAAAAATAATTCCAAACAAAGCCACAGCGCTGTTTTGCATCTCTGAGCAACATGACGGTGTTTCGTTCCCGAATAAATCAACTGTTTAAATGATTCAGTTGATTCATTTCATTGCATTCAGTCGCAATGACTCACTTATTAACAGTGACTTACTGCCACCT
>NW_015649074.1:0-1056 GCF_001515625.1 Sinocyclocheilus rhinocerous | reverse complement strand
ACTCTCCAAGACGGGTATTTTGACATAATTTTTTATGTATTTGTCAGTACAAGAGCAAGAAGAGGCCAATTTCGGTGTTCAAGTGCTTTGAGACGCGTGCGCCCTGTGCGCGGGTGCTGAATTGGGCTCTTTCACATCTTTTTCTGTTTGCATGTTTAAACTGCGATTTGTATTTGTTCGTTCAGGTGCAGGAGGACGCGAAGGAGAGCTCGGTTCGGTGTTGCTGTCCGTGAGACGCGGCTCTCTGCGTGCGCAACGAACACGGCGCGCGAGTAGCCTACTCAGTTGAGTTTTTCCGCGTCTTGTGTTTGAATGCTTTAAACTCTTTTGAATGTTTAAATTGGCAAGGCTTAAAAACAGTGCAAATGATAAGCTTTCGTGACGATGCGCAGCAGTGGCCCGTCAACTGTCCTGAGCGTCTTTAAGGCTGGGACACACCAAGCTGACTTCAAAGAACTAGCAGTGACGAAAGCCGACGGTGTTGTCACCTCGCATCGGCAGCGTCGGGCCAAAAAGCTGCGCTCGAACACACCTCACAGACTACAGCCGACGGCAAACTAACACGTGCGTTCTGCGCATGCGTGAGAGGAATTAAAGGCCGGGACACACCAAGCCGACGGTAGGCCGTTGGTCAACGTTGGGCCGACGGCGAGCGACGGTCGGGCTAGTTTGTTTGGTGTGTTCCACTCGTCGGGCTCACGTCGGTGGCAGTTTGCCCGATTCAACATGCCGTCGGCGGCAGTTTGCCCGATTCAACATGTTGAATCGCCATCGGGACCGTCGGCGAGAGTGAGAGCTCTGATTGGATGTTCAGTTTAGCGAACGAGTCAGTGCCCGAGAATTAAAGCGAAAGTGATGAAAATAAGCACGTAAATGAAGGCGGTACAGACAGAAGGCTGTTTAAATGTTACGTGATCTTTCCCAATCATTCTAATACGCGAATGTTTTCATAACAACATGAGCCGCTTAAAGTGATTCAAGTTATCAACCTTACTGATATTCAAAATGGTTAGCAAGCGCTGCTTTGTTTACGTTTCGTATATCTGCGTTTATCTC
>NW_015649073.1:0-568 GCF_001515625.1 Sinocyclocheilus rhinocerous | reverse complement strand
TGTTTCACAGACCGGTCAAGGTCAGCATATGCACGTGATGCCATTTCCTTATCCTCAACCTCTAGAGCTTGATCCCGCTTCTTTTTGGCCTTCTTCCTTAGGTCAATCAGTGCCCATGATCTATCCTCCATTCTTCCAGGTCAATCAGGGCCCATGATCTATCCTGAATCCATTCTTCCTTCCGCCTTCCTCTCCTTTGGCCAATCACTTCTTGCGCACAAGTGGTCAGTGTTTCCTTGAAGTCTTGCCATTTTGACTCTATCTCTGTCACATCAGCTACAGCCTGAAATCGATTGGAAAGCTGAAGGGTGAAGACATCTGCAATATTTTGATCTTTAAACTTTTCAATTGCAAATGGTCGGACAGTTTCAGATCTTCCTTCATGTCGTTGTAGTTTGAGCTTAAGATTTATACGGACCAAGTAATGATCTGAACCCACATCTGCCACGTGGAAGACCCTCACATCCCTCAAAGCAGTCCTTCACTGTCGACTAATGCAAACATGATCAATCTCATTAAATGCGAGTCCATTTGGCGAGCGCCATGTCATCTTGTGAATTAACTTATG
>NW_015649072.1:0-519 GCF_001515625.1 Sinocyclocheilus rhinocerous | reverse complement strand
CTTCCCAGGGGAAGGACCCTCAGAGATGTGGCATCGGATCTGTGCACTCCTTCCTCCAAGACAGACACCTTCTGTGCACTCCTTCCTCCAAGGAGGCCTGGACAGACACCTGTCTGCTTCTACACTTAAGGTGTACGTGGCCGCGATTGCGGCTAACCATGACACCGTGGGAGGCAGATCGGTGGGGAAGCACAATCTGGTTATTAGGTTCCTCAGAGGCACCTGGAGGTTGAACCCTCCGAGGCCACATCTCATTCCCTCTTGGGATCTCACTGTGGTCTTGCAGGCCTTACAGAGAGATTCGTTGGAGCCCCTTCAGTCAGTTGAGTTCAGTGCCCTCTTTATGAAGACGGCCCTCCTGACTGCGCTCACTTCTGTCAAGAGGGTGGGGGATCTCCAAGCCCTCTCCATTAACGAATCATGCCTGGAGTTTGGGCTGGCAGACTCTAACATTGTCCTGAGTTCTCAGCTTGGATATTTATTTATTTTATTTATTTATTTAGTCATTTAGCAGACGCT
>NW_015649071.1:0-659 GCF_001515625.1 Sinocyclocheilus rhinocerous | reverse complement strand
CTTACCTTAATGGTGACAGTGAACTTTACACTCTGTATTTTTTTTGCCCACCAGCAATTTTCTGTAACAAATCACACCGACTGTTATTAAGGTCAAAAACATCATGACTCAAAACAGTACATGACAAAAACATAATGCAGGCAAACCAATCACACACGTTTCTGTTGAGCTTATGACCGCAATGTCCAGTCAAAGGAATTTTTATTCTTCACCGCTGAGTTGTTCAGTGAGCGCACTCTGAATTCTGAATCTTCATTTGCTAAAGTAGTGCAGTCAGCTTCAGTGATTATTTATAACAGTTTTTGCGAAAGTGCATACATCACATTAGACTGAATTCATGAACCGCTTGATTGTTCTTTGCTCGCTTTCTTTATAATTTATTCCCAGTTTGAATAACCGTTTTGTTTTTAATGCTAAATAACCAACCAATGTGAATCATATTGTTTTCATATTGTATTGTTATTATTGATTCACCTGCTGAGTTTTAGATTTTTTTAATTTATAGGCTATTTACATTATGCAATTTTTGTGTAAATACATGAGCAGCATTAATCGGTGTAAATAAACAAATTTGCCAAATTTGCAGGTTCTGCCATAATAATTTATCTTCAAATTAGAAAGTATAGCTAATCATTTGCTAAATTATGTCATTAACTCTA
>NW_015649070.1:732-897 GCF_001515625.1 Sinocyclocheilus rhinocerous | reverse complement strand
AGTAACTTGCTAATCATGCTATCAACATGCTAGTTATTTGCTAATCATGTTAGCAACAGGCTAGTGACATGCTAATCATGCTACAAACATGCTAGCGACATGCTAGTAACTTGCAAATCATGCTAGCAACATGCTAGTAGCATGCTAATCATGCTAGCAACATGC
>NW_015649070.1:0-490 GCF_001515625.1 Sinocyclocheilus rhinocerous | reverse complement strand
ATGATGCTAGCAACATGCTAGTCACTTGCTAATCATGCTAGAAACATGCTAGCGACATGCTAGTAACTTGCTAATCATTCCAGCAATATGCTAGCAACAGGCTAATCATGCTAGAAAAATTTTAACGACATGCTAGTAACTTGCTAATCATGCTAGCAACATGCTAGTAACTTGCTAATCTTGTTAGCAACATGTTAATCATGCTAGAAACATACTAGCGGCATGCTAGGAAATTTGCTAATCATGCCAGCAATATGCTAGCAACAGGCTAATCATGCTAAAAACATGCTAATCATGCTAGAAACAGGTTATCAACATCTAATCTATATAATCTAATCTAATCTATCTACATTTTCAAACTTCAGGCTTTTACAACTGCTTTAAACTTTCAGGCTAGGCTCTCTCAAGCCAACCTAAAGTTTGTCTTGACGAACTTTTTAATCTAGTTGTATATGGTATGCACCATAATTATGGTGTACACTGAATTTGG
>NW_015649069.1:5392-6299 GCF_001515625.1 Sinocyclocheilus rhinocerous | reverse complement strand
GAAATAGGCCTTTTGTGTACATAGAAAAAGTCTTAGATCTTTGAACAACAAAAGTGTTGTGTTTATAATTTTGTTCAGTGTATTTAGACTTTTTCTAAGTATAAGTCAAGTATACTTAAATGTCATTTTAAGTATATTTCTGAGAAGTACATAAAGCACATTTCTGAAAAGTACATAAAATGTAGACTGTTTAAAAGATTATTTTTATTATTTTTATGATTATTAGATTACTTATTTTTAGTTTAAAAGAAATATACTAATAGTACACTTGAATAAACTTCTTTTTCGTAAGGATATACATGTTAACTATATCTTACGAGTTATTTTGAAGCCCTTAATATAAAGCATGTTTCATGTTTAGGACAGTTTGGATTATGCAGTCTCCCTGGAGCAGCTCACTCAGTGTCCTCCTCTATTTTTCAGATGTGCTCGCAACATAAAACTACTTTGTCAATATAAGCAGTATTGCCTCATTCTATTTAGATTATAAAAATATACTGATATATCGTACAAACTTGATATACTGCCCAGCCCTAATGGGAACAACACTAAGATGCAAATGCATTATTGAAGTTTTGTGGCATTCAAGGTGGAATGGAAAGCATTAATAAGTAATTGGCAAAGTAACCAGAATTCCCTTTTAACATTGTCTTCTGTTTATACGGAGAATCTCACAGACATCCACACATGAAATCCACCAATGGAGTTTTATTTTCCCTTGACAGAGTCACCTATGGCAGCTTAGAGAATGGGGCTTAGAGACATTACAGAAATTGTCCTGATTTAATTGCAGATTCCCTGTTCATTAGGTTCCAATGACATTTTATGTTTATACATTAAACATATATAAAAAAAATAAATAAATAAATAAAAAAAAATAATATATATATATATATATATATATAGA
>NW_015649069.1:0-2144 GCF_001515625.1 Sinocyclocheilus rhinocerous | reverse complement strand
AATATTTGAGAGAAATAGGCCTTTTGTGTACATAGAAAAAGTCTTAGATCTTTGAACAACAAAAGTGTTGTGTTTATAATTTTGTTCAGTGTATTTAGACTTTTTCTAAGTATAAGTCAAGTATACTTAAATGTCATTTTAAGTATATTTCTGAGAAGTACATAAAGCACATTTCTGAAAAGTACATAAAATGTAGACTGTTTAAAAGATTATTTTTATTATTTTTATGATTATTAGATTACTTATTTTTAGTTTAAAAGAAATATACTAATAGTACACTTGAATAAACTTCTTTTTCGTAAGGATATACATGTTAACTATATCTTACGAGTTATTTTGAAGCCCTTAATATAAAGCATGTTTCACAGTTTGGACAGTTTGGATTATGCAGTCTCCCTGGAGCAGCTCACTCAGTGTCCTCCTCTATTTTTCAGCAACATAAAATATAAAAATATACTGATATATCGTACAAACTTGATATACTGCCCAGCCCTAATGGGAACAACACTAAGATGCAAATGCATTATTGAAGTTTTGTGGCATTCAAGGTGGAATGGAAAGCATTAATAAGTAATTGGCAAAGTAACCAGAATTCCCTTTTAACATTGTCTTCTGTTTATACGGAGAATCTCACAGACATCCACACATGAAATCCACCAATGGAGTTTTATTTTCCCTTGACAGAGTCACCTATGGCAGCTTAGAGAATGGGGCTTAGAGACATTACAGAAATTGTCCTGATTTAATTGCAGATTCCCTGTTCATTAGGTTCCAATGACATTTTATGTTTATACATTAAACATTCGTCGCGCCGCCGTGACGCAATCGGCCTTCAAATGCGCACTTCGAAGGATTTAGTCTATGAATTGGGACACAGCACCAGTGTAAACACACGCAAATCACCACAGAAAAAGCCGACCGTTTACTTTTTATTTTTTATTTTATATTTTTATAAACCATCTTACATACTCTTAGAATAAAACGGACTAATATGTAAATCTCTTTAAATAAAAAAAAGATCGCTCTGTGGTTTGTCTGAGAGGCTGCAAATATTCATTTATTCAGTCTCCTTCACTACAGTGGTACTGATATAGGCTAACTGCTAAAACACTGGTCAGAGCAGCAGAACCATGGCTATTTTTTAAAGGGGAGAATACATAGCTAGATCTCAAATAGTGGATCACTTATCATTGTTATATATCGTCATATTGCCCAGTAAAACTGCTCAGTGTAAAGAATTAAGCCATTATAGAGGTAACAGAACTTACTGTACCTGCTTTGAAACGATGTGTATTGTGGATGCTATGCAAATAAATAACCTTGACTTGAATGAACCAAGTTGACGATTCTTTCTATTAGAGATGCCGAACAACGATGCAAGCGATCAAACAAATGATTGAATGAAACTTAATCCGTACAAACAAGTGGCTGGGTATCAACGAGCTGCCACAAGATAAAGTTTCCATATATGATTTTCTTCTATTTGTAGTGTGAGGGCTTACAGTTTAATGCACTGTATATAATAAATCTACAGAGATCAATTATTAAGCCACATCTTATTTGAGTTGTTTACCATACCGAGTTTCAGTTTAACTTTCATCCGAGTTCCGTAGTGAATGTAGACATTTTATATTATTTTATGTTTATATGATTCAACTTTAGATCGCATTGGAATGATTAACGCTTACTGTATCACATAGCGTTAATCAAAAGCAGAGGTATTTAATGCAGACATTGATAATTAAGGGCTATGGCATAGCCCTTATCAATGTCTGCAGGAAATACCTCTGCTCTTTCAGCTTTCTAAAGCTGAAAAAAGCACGTTTTTCACAGCGGTTGTGCAAAGGGCTATGGCAAATGATGTAAAGTGAGCCTTAACCACCCCAACGCGATCTTAAGTAAAACAATATAAACATTAAATAATATCAAACGTCATTCACTATATTATCCAGTCTCCGCTGTAGCTCCCGTGACCTAAATTCCCAGAATGCATTGCCGCTGTGACGACACATTCCCATTCTCTACATACAAACGATATGACAGTAGATAATCTCAGGTGATTATATGCTTTATTCAAAGTTAAACGCGTCTAATATGAATTTAAATATAATTTTGTGTGACCTTATAGCCATACTGAAAGCAAC
>NW_015649068.1:706-917 GCF_001515625.1 Sinocyclocheilus rhinocerous | reverse complement strand
ACTTTTAACAACCAGTTTAAATAAATGTACTTGCACAAACTAGCCTATTTAAAATAAATATTACATGTACACAAAAGTTTGGGGTTAGTCTCATGCTCACCAAGGCTGCACTTGTGAACAAAAATATAGTAAAACAGCAATATTGTGAAATATAACCATTAAAATAACTATTTTCTATTTTAATATATTTTAAAATGTAATTTAAAATGCA
>NW_015649068.1:0-582 GCF_001515625.1 Sinocyclocheilus rhinocerous | reverse complement strand
TATCATTTGCTGCTCAAGAAACATTTATGATTATTAGGCTATTGCTGCTTCATATTTGAAACCGTGATGCATTTTTCAGAATTAATTTTATATATAGTAACAATGATCTGAAATGTAATGTAATAATGTTGCAATGGTTTCTTAAGATCTACTTATGCTTCTGATGCTTTTGGGAAACGTAGCTCTATTTGAACAAACACTGTGAGCCATGCGTCAGCAATGAACGCTGTCTGTGATTGATTGCTTCTGTCTTTCAGCATCTGCGTGTGTTCTGATGAGCAGGAGAAATAGTTCTGTCCAACACAATTGTTCGCTAGTATAGTCTATTTTTCCACTTAGAAGCATATGTTATGGACCGAATTTCTTGATAAATAAAATTAGTGGTTAAAAAATGCACTTTAAAATCGATATTTTTATGTGAGGATCGATCCTTTCGATACAACATCAGTATCGATACTTTAGGATCGATCCGCCCATCCCTAGTCTACAGTGTGTAAGTTATTACTGCAGCATTGTATTTATGCTCTCTTACTTTGTAGCCTGTAGAGCACAGTCTGTCACGATCAAAGCGATTTAAAACAT
>NW_015649067.1:0-842 GCF_001515625.1 Sinocyclocheilus rhinocerous | reverse complement strand
TAACCCTTGTGCGTCAATTAAAAAAAGTTACACATAGGTCCATATGGGACAAGAATGTAAAACTGTCAAAACTGTCATAAAAATTTGAAGCTTGGGAGCACAGCCTTAAGTTTGTCTCATTTTAAAGAAGACCCATGGCAGATTATTGTTGAAGTAAAAAAAGTTTAAAAAGTGAAACCAACAATAAAAGTTATAGAGGTTTAAGTTTATGAAAATTAGTTATGAACAATATTTTATATAAAATATATATTTTATGAAACATGTTGAACTCTAAACCTGCTAGAAAATCAAAGCCATAAATCTAAACAAGTTGTGTTCCAAATTTGAGGCTGATATCTCAAAAAATAGCTTTCAGTAAGATTTTGTTTGGGCGCAGTACCGAATTTTCAAAACTGTGATTTGTGATTTGCAGTACAGTAGAGTTTTTCTCTCTCAAATATTACAAGCACACACACAATTTTTTTATTTTTTTATGACACAAATACAAACCAAGCACACACACACAATTTTTTTTTATGACGCAAATACAAACCACACTCTGACATCCATACCAACACACCCACACAATTTTAGCTGCATTGTTTATCCAATTGGCTCTATAATATGCAGAAGCAGAAAACAGGAATAAAGCGTATATTTGCTTTATAGAGCAACCCTGAAAAAAATGGCACCATCTGGTAAAAAAATAGTAAAAATTTAATTTTGAAGCATTGCCAACATAATGAAAGCGTATAAACAATAATTGCATCATTTTGCAGTTAAATGGCAATGTTATTAAAAATAGCAGTTTTAATGGCTTTCAATGGGGACATTTTTGTCCTTAAGGTCCTGAGAGGAACTAT
>NW_015649066.1:0-2145 GCF_001515625.1 Sinocyclocheilus rhinocerous | reverse complement strand
ATGTCAACATTGGCTACCAGAAATTGCTTACCCCACCTTTAATTCATCAAAAGTAGGGCTGTACAATTAATCAAATTCAAATACAATATGGACTTGTGTCTGTGAATCATTTAAATATGAATGCAGACACTCAAAACAAACCAACAACAAAATAAAAGCACAGTTTAACTAAACTAAGAAGTTATGACAGAAATACGGGGTTTAAAAGACAATTAATATTCAGTGATAAAACATCCCAGCTAACAGGAAACACACTCACTAACGTTTTATAAAAGTTATATAAATGTTAGGAGAAAACTTAATGTTTATGGAACATTCTTATTACTTGATACACATTCTCATAACATTGAGAGAACAACATTCTCTAAATGTCCTTTTGATGGTTTTTGTACTTGATGAATGTTCTCATGTTGAGAGAAAACGATGTTAGAATATTAAAAATAAACATTATATTTTGGGTGAAAATGTTTGTAGAATGCTGTAACAAACTTTTTTGTAACCTTTAAATAACATTATGAAACTGGACATTTTAACGCTTTAGAAACATTTCAAAACAATGTGAGCTGGGATCTTTCATAGAGCTCTACAGTAGATCAGCACTGGACTGACTGTCAGATGACAGAAACAACAAAACTATAAATCCGCTTCATGAACATAGTGACAAACACACACACGGCTTCATGATCGCGTTACACCTGCAGCAAAGCTCTGAGGCCTCAAACTCAGATCATGATCAGAATGAAATGAGCTGTGCTTCAGACAAACACAATCGCACTAAAGCAGCTTTAACCTGCAGCTCAATCTCTGGTGTTCAGCAGAGAAACTCAGACACTGAGAGCCGTCCTCCGGTGTGACGTCTGACCGATCAAAACAACGGTTTGAGCAGAGACACACGGAGAGCCCGAGATGACCTGAGCTTCGTTACAGCTACTCTTAATTGGATCTGATGCTTTAAAGACTCGTTCTCAGTCAGTCAGCCTCATCTGAGTTAAACCTCACTAATCAGCAGAGACGAGACCTACCTCAACCCACGCTTACAGACCTTACTATTACCACACACACACACAGACACACACACACACACAGAGACTCACACACACACACACACACACACACACAGAAAAAACACACAACAAAAAACAAATTCAAATATGAATACTATAACTGTCTCTCAATTTTGCTAAAATAACTTACATTCACCAAAGTTATTATAATTAAGTAAAACTAAAACCATAAAAACATTTCATTACCTGAAATGCAATAAACATTAACTGAAATAAAATAAAAAATAACTATATTTTAGTTTCTCAATTTCTCAATTTAATTTAGTTGAACTTGATGTATTTCAATAACTGAAACTATACAGTATATACTGTAGTGTATATATACAAACTATAACTATAACTATATAGACCAAAAAAAAAAAAAAAGGACAGTTCCCCCAAAAATGAAAGAGTTGCTGGTAGCCACTGACTTCCAAAGTATGTTAAAAATACTACAGAGTTCAATGGCTCCCAGCAACTGTTTGTTCACCAACATTCTTCAAAATATCTTCTTTTGTGTTCAAACAGGTTTGAAACAACTTGAGGGCGAATAAAAGATGACAGAATTTTCATTTCGGGGTGAACTATGACTTTAAACTTCAACTACAATTACAATGAAAATGTTAAAAAATGAATTTGAATAATAAAAATATTTGTCTCGATTAGGGGTCGACCGATTATCGGCCTGGCCGATTATCGATGCCGATATTAAGCATTTTTATGATTATCGGTATCGGTCATACTTAATTTTGAAACGCGCTATTTGGCTCTTATGCAGCCTGTCAGAACTCACCACTCTGTGGCCTAAAGCAGTCTCCGCCCACCGCTCATCTGATTTGTTGGGAGTCATGAGTCCGACCAATCAGTGCAGAATTCACTCTCACTCCGAAAGCGCTTGCTAACTGCAGCTGCTTCAGAGATCACGCATCAGTTGTCTCTCAAAGGTAAGGCAGCAGCAGACGTTGCTTAAGTTGCAATAGATCCCAATCCACTAACGTTACACTGAAGATGCAAAACACTCAATATTATCTATGATGTCCGCGATGCGGAAAACGCATATTTAAATATGAATCCAGCATGTTCTGCGTGTCTCTGTGTATGT
>NW_015649065.1:0-499 GCF_001515625.1 Sinocyclocheilus rhinocerous | reverse complement strand
CAAGACGCACTGCCAGCAATTCTAGGCAATTGATGTGCCAGTGCAGTTGGGGGCCGTCCAAACCCCCGACATGGCAAGCCCATCGAACGTGGCCCCCCAGCCGGTGGTAGAGGCAGCCGTGTGAACCACAGCATGCCTGAAGACCTGTTCTAGGGGCACTCCTGCCCGGAGAAATGCAAGGTCTGACCACGGGGTGAAGGTTTGGCGGCAGGCTGGTGTGACTCGGAACCGGTGAGTACCGCGTTGCCACGCCCACCTCGGGACTCGGCCATGGAGCCAGTGCTGAAACGGTATCATATGAAGCAGCCCCAGCAGCGTGACTGCCTCTGCAGTTACCTAACACTTACCTGCGTTCGGGCAGAGGGTGCGTGAGTAGTACGTTTGATCGCACTCTCGAACTGCCCACAGCTGCTCACTGGCGAGAGAGGATGGTGAGTGTGGTCCGAGACTGGCTAGTCCACAACTCCCCGTCCCCTCTGGGGACCCAGAGATAGAAGAA
>NW_015649064.1:0-1083 GCF_001515625.1 Sinocyclocheilus rhinocerous | reverse complement strand
AATCGCAATGTGAGTTTTTTCCAATATCGTGCAGCCCTATTCCAAACTGATATGACTTTGTTGCATAAAACAAAAAAGACTATTAAAAAATATATATATTTTTTTCTTGTAATTATGTAATGATCAGGCAAGGTTAGTAAATAATGACAGAATTTGTCCTTAATTTTGAATTAATTCTTTAAAATTACAAAATATCCAATACAGCCCACAAATTACGGTTGCATAGTTTTGTTCTCAACAATGTTTATCGTAATATGATATACAACAAAAACATGAACCGTAACTAAAATGTGATCAAAAGAAAAAAATGAACAAAACTTATATTTAAATAAATTAAGCCTATTTTACAGGACTTAAAAACTTCATAATGTCAAAAATCGTAATGCAAAGCAAATTATATATTATTTAAAAACGTAAAAGTACTAATATTTCATGGCAATAATGGTACTGCCTTTAATTTAATTAATTTGTATTATTCATTTAAAAACATTGTATTAACAAAATTATTATTTCTGCTGTAATAGAATAAAAAATACAGTATCGCAACAATGAGAATCTAATGACTATACACACACACACACATATATATATATATTACTTTTACATTTAGTCATTTAGCAGATGCTTTTATCCAAAGCGACTTTAGTAAATGAATAGAGTGCAAGTCTAAAAGGGGCAAGCTTTTTTATAAAGAATAGAATTAGAATAGAAAATAAAAATATTTCAAATTATTTAAATTAATTAAATTATTATTTAAAATGTAAATAAATTAATTAATATTTAAATGTATTTAAATAAATAAAAATATAAAATAAATGATACACTTGAATAGAAAACAGTTAGAAAGTGATTTTGTGCCTCTTTGGGATGGCACAATAAAGCGCCATTCACTTGCAGAACGCAAGCTTCTAGAGGGCACATAAGTCTGAAGTAATGAATTTAGGTAAAGGGGTGCAGAGCCAGTGGTGGTTTTGTAGGCAAACATTAATGCCTTTATTATTATTATTGCCTTTATTAATTAATGCCTATATACACATATATGGAAGAATATTCAGGACTTTTTTCAAAAGGAATTGCAAATTG
>NW_015649063.1:0-2502 GCF_001515625.1 Sinocyclocheilus rhinocerous | reverse complement strand
GCCTCACAGCAGTGGGAATAAAAGAATGTCTATACCGATTGCTTTAAGTTTAGGCATACTATAACATTTACCAGAAGGAAGCATTTTAAACTCACGGAACAGTGGATGGGTACAATCTGCCAGAATAGCTCTAGCTTTCTGTAAGACAAACCGATCAAAGCTATTTGATAACCCAGTCAGGTGTTTTAACTCAAATAATTAATGACACACATTTTCCGATAACCCAGTCAGGTGTTTTAACTCAAATAATTAATGACACTCCCACATTTTCCCACAGTCACATGACATCACAAATGAATATTTACATGGCTCCTATATTCCAGCCCCTAATTATTATAATCTTAACAATAATTACATTCATTGAATTCACATAGGAGACATTCAAAGACCCAAGATCTTAAAATACATTAATTCATTTTTCATACATCAATCAATGTCTGTGTATTTATAAAAACAACATTATTTGATAGAGTCCATGTAAAGTCCTTAATACTTTAGTGTTAGTGAGCAATTTTAACTATATCAATATCAATGTGTGAAGTCAATGTCTATAACAGTTCGATGTCAATGTTGACCAATCCAAAAAAAAAACATTTTAAGAAAAATGTCAAACATCTGCCTCCTGCAGAAGGCAGATTTTCGTCACTGGTCTATTCAAATAATTGGTCTTAGTCTTAAGTCGCACCTGACAAACAGAGTTTTTTATCTGGAAAGGTTTGTATAACTTTCCCAATTATCCATGAATTATGGGGTGCTGAATCATCGACCAAAAGCACAATATCTCCTGGAATGAAGTTGTGGGCTGCCGCTGACCCCTTCTGCCGCTCTTGCAATTGAGGTAAATACTCCTTTGTCCATCGTTTCCAGAATAGATCCGATATATATTGCACTTGTTTCCATCGTCGACGAGCATATATATCTTCCTTTTGAAAGATCCCTGGTGGTAACGATGGTGCAGTCTTTAAAAGCAACAAATGATTAGGTGTAAGTGTTTCCAAGTAATTGAGGTCAGTAGATTCCTTAGTGATAGGACGTCCATTAATAATTGCTTCAGCTTCACATAGAACTGTATGAAGACAATCTTCATCAAGGGTTTGTGTTCTTAAGGTAGCATTAAGAACTTTCCTTACAGACCTAATCAATCTTTCCCACGTGCCTCCATGATGTGAATCAGTTGGAGGATTAAAATTCTACTTGATTCCTTTCTGCAGAAGCATGTTATTAATCTGAGATTGGTTCCAGTCTTCAATTGCTTGTCTTAACTCACGTTCCGCTCCAAGAAAATTTGTACCATTGTCGAATTGTATTTCTACAACTTGTCCACGTCTTGCGATAAATCATCACAATGCATTCATAAAGGAATCAGTATCCAGTGGCACCACTTCGATATGAATAGCACGAATGGCTAGGCATGTGAAAATAATGGCGTATCTCTTCACAATACTTCTCCTGCTCTTTATCTCGAAGGGTCCAAAACAGTCAACTCCAACATACGTGAATGGAGGTTTATCTGGAGAAACTCTATCCAGAGGTAGGTCTGCCATCTGTTGATGCCCTGGTGCTGCCTGCAAACGTTTGCAGATCACACACTTGGATAATATCTTCCTTATGGCTACACTAGCACCAGGTATCCAATACTTTTGACGCAACCTTGATAGCATGTAATTTCGGCCACCAAGACCCACCTCTTTATGTATATGTTTCCTGGAACAGCGCTATGTCAACAGCAAACAAACAGAAACCGCCAAGCCATTTCAAATCATCCGCAAAGAAATTGCAACCAATGTCCTACCGGTTCGATGTCAGCAGACATTATCCAAAATCATCGATCCTGTTGTTCTGAAACCAATCGTGCAATAATCCTTCTCATTAGAACGAGCGAGAGTAGGTCCATACTCCGTCAAATCTGCTCTTGCTTCCAGTCACCGAAGCGTGTGGGCCTCCTTGCATAATCCCAGATCAACTCATTCATCCTCGAACAAAAAATTTTTTTTGTTGACTTAATTGTAGCGGCCTAAAAACTAACTAAAGCCACAGGAGCTGAGTGAGGGAATAACTTATGACATGTCAATCATCCTTCAAGTTTGAGTCTTGAGATTTATTTTATCCACCGAATACTTGTACATTGAGGCATGCATTTCTTGAAGGATCGGAAGATCATATGAATCAATGTAAAAGTCTGAATATACGGTCAACAAAAAATGCGTGCTCCCACACTCACCCCCTTCTTTCCTGCACAACCCGCACTCACAACAGGTGTTTTAACTCAAATAATTAATGACACTCCCACATAGTCATAAGAGTCCTATTGATATTAAAAGTAGAGAGCCTCCGAAGTCAACATGAGTATTGAAACGTAATTTATTATCAATGATAAGCCCAAGGTACTTGTAACTGATGGTCCATTCCACCATTCCACCTTTTACTCCAGTTGGTTTAGGAGACGAAGGACTGGAACTAAAATCAATTACCATATCTTATATGTCTTTTTTATGTTTACTT
>NW_015649062.1:0-3066 GCF_001515625.1 Sinocyclocheilus rhinocerous | reverse complement strand
CTGCAAGATGGCTGCACAACACTAGGCTCCTGAGTATTAACCGCCTATTTCAAGAGATATTAATTTCATATCGAGGGAAATATCGTTTCTTTTTGACAACTGGACACTTCTAATACGAGAATGGCTACCAGCAAAAAAATCGATGTCTCCCCAAAAGCCTGCTACGAGCAGCAAACGCCTCAAAACACTCGATGACGACTTTGCCTCAATTGTTAGCCACGCAATCGAAGCACAGCAGGAGGCTATGCGAGAAATGGTTTCTTGTATGTTGACAGAGGCGATAAAGACAGCTCTTAATCCCTTCAATATTAACGAAAACAGCGCTGTTCTTCGATCACTGAAACAAGAAATGGACTCTCTGAGTAAAAGTATGGCGTCGATTACAACGAAAGTTGACAATCTTCAAGGCAGTTTACGCAAATCAAAAAAAGACACAAACTTCTGCTTGACTCAACTAGAGCAGATGCAACGAACTCGAAGATTGGTCACGTCGCAACAACGTTCGTCTGGTCAATCTGCCAACAGGAATGGAAGGAGACAACCCTGTCGGTTTTCTACAGAAAATGCTACCTAAATGGATCCCCGATCTTTCGGCGCGCTCATGCCCGATTGAGATCGACAGAGCCCATCGCGTATACACGAACTCCAACTCACCTAGGCCACGATCGTTGGTATTTCGGCTTCTTCGCTACCCTGACAGGCAAGCCATCCTTCAAGGAGCACGTAAAGCAAAACCCACTTTGCCCAGAGGAGCGCGTCTGGAGTTCTATGCTGATTACAGTCACGAGACGGCACAAAAAAGGAAAGCGTTTTCAACCGTAAGATCCAAGCTTCACCAGAAAGGCGCTGAAACTTTCCTGATCTACCCAGCATTGCTGAAAGTCACTTACAAGGGTCAGAAATACTCGTTTGAATCTCCGGAAGATGCTGAAAAGTATCTTGATGGTCTTGATGGAGCGGCGACACCTATTGCCCGCAGATCTTTAAACTTCCTGCCTGAGGAGACAATGGAGGATGACTTATAACGTTTTTGACCACAAATTTGTTCAATACAAGGACTAGAAGCCTTTTCAACGTATGCTCTTGGTTCAGCCCATCAGAGTGAATTGGTAACATGTTCCTATTTTTATACAGTATTTTTTATTTGTTTATTTTATATTATTTTTTCTCCCTCATGTGCAGAGTGTTAGACATTGCTTTATAGAGAGATTTTAGTTGATTATTGTAAGCTTGCTAACCTAGAAAAGAGGGGCCTCAGTTCATAATTTAATTCCAGTTGCCATAAAGAGTCGAGTTATGGGTGGGACGGAAATGTAACGCCCCTCACATACTGTTGATGCCGTGTCCGGCCGGAGCGACGAGACAAAAACATTAAAACCCATTACAAAGGGAGCTCTGTAAAAATCACCTTATAATTATATATTCCTCAGTTTGTTTAAATCATAGGGGTTAATAAGGCGAATAGTGTTTCAGACATTGCCTCGCGATCGCCACAGATGTTTGCTAAAAGGGTTATATGGGAGAGGGAGGGGGCGCTTAGGCGCATAAAGCACCCAGGACCGCTAATGATTTTGTTGATGCATATGGATATAAAAATCTTGGTTATATGTTCAACAACCTGTTTTTTACATTATGCGTTATTCTGTGTGTTTCCAGCAAGTATAGACTATGGTTAATATAAATATATTGTCTCTCAATGTTAGGGGGTTGAATTCTCCCATTAAACGTACACAGGTTTTAGATCTTATGCATAGAAAGAAAATCGATGTAGCGTTTCTCCAGCAAACCCACCTTACCGCTATAGACACCCAAAGAATGCAAAACAGGCGTTATATTCCCATAGTATCATCAAGTTGTAATTCTAAAAAGCAAGGGGTGACAATTCTTTTTAAACGTAATTCTAATTTTATTATTGAACACAAAGGCTCTGATGACGATGGTCGAGTTGCTTATTGCTGTGCTTTAATTGAAGGAAACAGGTATGCATTTGTTAATATATATGCCCCAAACTCATATGACGTCTCCTTTTTTCCACAAATTTTGAAAACACTTTTATCTCTTCATGGTTATTCAATTATCATTGGATCTGACATGAATGCCGTGTTTGACACAGTTTTGGATCGTTCCAATCCTTCAGTTTCAGTAACACAGTCTCAGTCTTCTACAGCACTGAGATTGTTTATTAAAGACCTAGACCTGTGTGATGCTTGGCGTTTACAAAATCCAACTGCTAAGGAATACACTTATTTTTCCCCAAGACACAAATCTTTCTCAAGAATTTATTATATTTTACTTTCATCGTCACAAATCTTTCTCAAGAATTGATTATATTTTACTTTCATCTACGCTACTTCCAGATCTAATTCGTATTGAATTCCTACCACAAAGTGTTTCAGACCATAATGCTGTATTAGCACATCTCCAGATCAAGACGTCCCGTAAACCGTCCCGATGGAGATTTAATACTCTGCTTCTACAAAATGAGGACTTCCTTTCTCAACTGAGAGCAGAACTGACTGAATTTATCAGATTAAATCAAAACTCAGTCTCCAATTATGATATGTTATGGGTGTCTATCAAAGGCTTTTTAAGGAACAAAGCCATTTCCTTTTCTGCTAGACTTAAAAATAAATATTTTGAACAAATATCAGTATTAGAAAGAAGATGTGGGGACTTAGAAAGGGAATTAGGTTACAACTTTTCCAGTATTACACTGCATAAGTTAAATGCTGAAAGGGCTGCGCTCAATGATTTGCTTCGCAGAAGAGCAGAATATTTAATGCATATTACAAAACATAAATACTACATAGACGGAAGCAGACCAAGCCGACTTCCTTGCACTTACTCTGAAAAAACATGAGCAACGTTTTAATATACGGGCGATTAAAAATTTAATGTCTCAATTCACATCCCAAAGATATTAACAAAATATTCACGTAATTTTTTGAAAAATTACATACTTCAGAAACGCAACCCAGTACTGGCCAGATAAAAAGATTTTTTGATCAGTTGAATTTAAATAAACTTTCAAAAGAGGAAGTGGACAACCTTGACTCTGATATAACC
>NW_015649061.1:0-552 GCF_001515625.1 Sinocyclocheilus rhinocerous | reverse complement strand
ACTGGATTAGTTTGAAGGGACAGATAGATAGTCACCCAACCAAAAAAGTGTTACAAGACCATTGGGAAAAGGGAAAGGGGAAAATATTTCGTTTTGGTTGGACAGGAGATGATGCTGCACGTGACCTGGGAGTATATGGAAAGGAGTTTTGTAAAACTGTGGTATGGCCCAGTATCCCTATGTGGAAGTTTGACACTCCAATAGTGGATTTGGAGGTATTACAGACCAAAATAGCAAACAATCAAGTTGATTTGGTGAGTGGATTTTATAGACATGTGAACCAGAAATACATTCATTTTAAGCAAATTTTTACAGATGGATCTAAAGACCCAATAACAGGAGTTACAGGTGCTGCAATTGTAGTTCCCAGCCAGAAGAGTGAAATGAGCAGGAGAACTTCAGATCACTTAAGTGAATATGCTGTTGAGCTGTTTGCCATTTTGATGGCATTAGAATGGATTGAATACTGTAAGTTAAACAGAACTTTAATTTGCAGCGACTCTGTCGCTGTACTGCAGAGTCTCAAGACCGGCATAGTTAAGAATCATCAGG
>NW_015649060.1:0-861 GCF_001515625.1 Sinocyclocheilus rhinocerous | reverse complement strand
TCCCAGAAACTGTAAAGTAAAATTACATGAAAATTAATACAGTAAGAGTCAGGGTGACTGTAAACAGGAATCAATCAAAAGAACGAGCAAACCTGTAAAGTAAAGATTTTTATGAGGGTTTGAAAATGGGACATGATGTAAAAGTGCTTATTCACTTAGATGCTTTGGGTGAATTTGCCTTTAACTTTCTCAAAAACTATACTGTAAAAATATTTGAAAATTAATACAGTAATAGTCAGGGACACTGTGAACAGTAATCAATTAAAAGAAAGAGCAAACCTCTAAAGAAAATATTTTTATGAGGGTTTGAAATTAAACGTGATGCAAAAGTGCTTATGCATTTAGATGCTTGGGGTGAATTTGTCTTTAATTTTATCCAAAACTACACAGTAAAAATATATGAAAGTTAATACAGTAATATTCAGGGTCACTGTGAATAGGAATCAATTGAAAGAATAAGCAAACCTATAAAGGAAAGATTTTTATGAGTGTTTGAAAATGGGTAATAGTGCAACTGCTAGAATGCACTTTGTTTTTTGGAGTGAATTTGCCATTAATTTTCTCCAAAACTACACAGTAAAAATATATGAAAGTTAATACAGTAATAGTCAGGGTGACTGTGAACAGGAATACATTGAACGAACGAGCAAACCTGTAAAGGAAAGATTTTTATGAGTGTTTGAATATAGGACATAATGTAAAAGTGCTTATGCACTTAGATGCTTGGGGTGAATTTGCCTTTAATTTTCTCCAAAACCATACAGTAAAAATATTTAAAAATTAATACAGTATTAGTCAGTGTCAATGTGAACAGGAATCAATTGAAAGAACGAGGAAACCTATAAAAGAAAGATTTGTATG
>NW_015649059.1:0-888 GCF_001515625.1 Sinocyclocheilus rhinocerous | reverse complement strand
ACTCCCATAATAGCTGTCATCACTCAAATTAATGCACGACTCTATGTTATCTGTATAGCATGTGTGTAAGACTCGAATACAATTATGAATTAATAATTTTATGACGAATAAATCTTTCAGTGAGTGTCTATAGTATTAAAGACTACACAACATTATTATATTATCTTTAAATTAATATTAAATGATTATTATTTTAAATTATTGTCCCTGGATTAGTAGGGTACTCTTGTAATAAAGTAGCGGTGGTAGCGGACAGATTTTAAGTATCAGTTCTGCTTAAAAAGATGCGGTCTAATCCTGTTTACATGAAATAAGCCTGCTCCCGATCAGGTTTAAGCTTACGGACCTGTTGCTATGACAGCAACTCCGGGATGAGCTTCGAAGAACCAAACAATCCAAGATCATGCCTCAACAATCAAATCCATCTAACTGAGTTAGCGACGTACGAAGAACGGGCCCCAGTTTGAGCCCGATTGAGACGCAGAGGATATTATTGAAGAGGATTGTGCAGAACCTGTGCAAGCACAGCTTTTAATGGTAGGCCTGTTTTTTGTTGTCTCATACTTTTAGATACGCTGTTATTTGTAAATGCTACTGCTTATGTTAGCTTTTAATATATGGTTTCTGACTGATTAAAGCTTTAATACAGTACGGCAACTGCACGCGTGTCCATGTTTAATGCTTCTCATAGATATGTGAAAATAAGTGTATAATTGGAACAGTTCATTGTTGGAGCTGAGTTGAATGAGAGAAGAGGAAGAGAGAGAGAGAGAGATGCAGAGCGTGTTCAGAGCAGGGCGACGTGAGGAACAGGATTAAGAACCGCTGCTTTAGAACATTGACTTTGAAACTCGTGAATCCATTAGAATCGTTAGAAGACAGAATCGC
>NW_015649058.1:479-592 GCF_001515625.1 Sinocyclocheilus rhinocerous | reverse complement strand
GACAGTTTAAATAAAGTAAAAATCAGCAAACAATGTGGAACCAATGTTTTTTAAAAAAAATGTTTAAAAAAACTTCCAAAATCACCTTAGATAAAAGGCAAAAGTCAACAGGC
>NW_015649058.1:0-162 GCF_001515625.1 Sinocyclocheilus rhinocerous | reverse complement strand
TGGGCAAGTGACGTAACCGGTGTTGCGGCTTAACACCGGTATCACCGTCAACACCGTCTATCACGGCAAGCCTACTAGAGGCCCGCTTTCGAATGAGACCACCCCTGCGTCGATAGCCGGGTGGTTAAATTCGTGGTCCGGCGCCGACCGATCAAGCGATCC
>NW_015649057.1:0-554 GCF_001515625.1 Sinocyclocheilus rhinocerous | reverse complement strand
ATTTTATTATTAAACATTTTAAACTACATTACCCATAAGCCTCTGTCATTCTATCGGTAGAATGCGAAAAAAAAGTGGCGCTGGTATTTGAAGTTTAATGAAGTTATGCTTAGGGTTAGGGTTACGATCTCGGTAAAGAGGTAATTTCTCACGACATAGCCACACTGCATTGTTAACTGAAGGTATTACTGACGTAATAATAACAGCAAAACGGACTTTGCAACATTAAGCGGTTTTTAATTTGGGTTAAAAGATAGTCCAATCACAGCGAGTTCTGCGAGTGCCAAGGGAACTTCAAAGCCAGTGGCAACCCAGTTGAGCAGAGGCGTCACACTTACTTGTCCATATATGGTCATTTATGACAGGATCTTCCGGGTTCTTGTGGTGAATGGACAGAATCTGTTAAAGATTTATTTGTCCCCAGTTAATATAAAACTGCAACAGATTGCATCGTGGGGTTAACCTGATGAAGCAATAGATTTGTTGATTACAATGATTTTTTTTTCAAAAAGGGCATAATGGTTCCCATTGTATAGGCTACATTGTTTACACTA
>NW_015649056.1:0-486 GCF_001515625.1 Sinocyclocheilus rhinocerous | reverse complement strand
ATATTTTTCTTCTCTCCTCCAGGCCAGCACGGGCTGCCCCTTCTAACCCCCTGGTTACTTCGTGAGCGGCTGCCCCTTCTAACCCCTGGTTATCCGATGTTCTTCGTGAGCATCAGACCAAACTCAGGGCAGCAGAGAGAAAATGGCACAAATCAAGAGATCCATCAGACCGGAGTATGTATCCGTTTTTGCTTTCTTCTTTCTCTGCTGAAGTCCATACTGCCAAATCTTCCTACTTCCACAATAAGATCAACAGCGCTACAGACACATGTAATCTCTTAAAGACATTCAATTCTCTCCTCTGTCCCCCTCCACCACCTCCCACCACTTCTATAACAGCTGATGATTTCGCCACATTCTTCACAGACAAAACTAGAACAATCAGTAGTCAATTCTCATCCGCCCCAAACACACAGGACCTCAAACCATCCAAACCCACTGCTAAAATTCCCATCTTCTCCTTCTGTCCCCTCACTGAGGCAGAAG
>NW_015649055.1:0-5406 GCF_001515625.1 Sinocyclocheilus rhinocerous | reverse complement strand
CAGCTGATCTGCACAGGCCCTAATCACTTGGTCAGGGATGCCGTCAGGGCCGGCAGCTTTATGCGCGTTCACCTTACTCAGGGTGGAGCACACGTCACTGGTGGAAAAAGTGAGTGGTAGGTCAGCCGGCAGCTTTATGTGCATTCACCTTACGCAAGGTGGAGCACACGTCACTGGTGGAAAGTGTGAGCGGCAGGTCGTCAGGTGTGAGCACAGCTTTGATGGGTGGTTCTGTGTTTCCACGATCAAAGCGAGCATAAAATTTGTTCAGTACGTCTGGGAGGGTGGCACTGCTGGTTGAGGGGGTGCTGTTTGCTGGACTGTGAGGGCATGTTTGCCTGTCTACATGCATCGAGGGTCATATTTTATTCAATAACATCTACACGTAATGTAAAAGAGCGCGAAACAGCATTGAAGCATGTGATGCACTGTACAATATCCTATATAGACATCCGTTTGGCAGTTACATGCATGTTTGCTTGTCTACATGCATCGAGGGTCGTTATTTTGAAACCTGTCCTCAATACGCAGTTTGTAGTTATATTTGGCTGCTTGAATGCCCCTCTTCAGATTGGCTCTGGATAAATTGTAGGCTTCACGGTCGCCAGGTCTGAAAGCAGCGTTGCGTGCCTTCTGAAAGCAGTGTTGCGTGCCTTCAGCAGGAGTTGGACTTCCTTGTTCATCCAAGGTTTCTGATTGGGGTGTATTTTAATTATTTTATGGGTTGTTACCCTGTCAACACATCTGTTGATATGTTGCAGAACAGAACTGGTGTAGGTATTAATGTCTGTGTGGGAGTCCAATGTAGCCCGAGAAGCAAACGCATTCCAGTCTGTGTTCTGGAACTCATGCTGTAGTGATGAATCTGCTCCTTCCAGCCAAACTTTAACAGTCCTCACTGTGGGTTTCACACGTTTGATGATGGGGGTGTATTTGGGTAGCAGGAACAGGGATAGGTGATCAGATTGTCCAACGTGGGGGAGGGGAGTTGCTTTATAGGCATCATAAATGTTTGTGTAGACATGATCAAGAGTGTTGTCTCGTCTTGTGGGGCCTAAAACATTTTGATAAAATTTG
Organism: Sinocyclocheilus rhinocerous; assembly: GCF_001515625.1. Classification (NCBI taxonomy): domain Eukaryota; kingdom Metazoa; phylum Chordata; class Actinopteri; order Cypriniformes; family Cyprinidae; genus Sinocyclocheilus; species Sinocyclocheilus rhinocerous. Next base: position 4,329 of record NW_015649055.1, on the reverse strand, counting down.
GCAAGAGCTGTTCTCAAATTGTCATGATTTAAATCACCAGCAATGATAAAAGCTCTGTCCGGATGTGTTGTTTGCTGGTTACTGACAACAAAAGAGAACTCTTTCATAGCTAGTTTAGCATTAGCATCCGGGGGTACATACACAGCAGTGATTATGGCAGATGTAAATTCACGGGGCAGGTAAAAGGGTCTGCACTTGATAAAGATGTATTCAATATCAGCAGAACAGTGGGATTTAGTAATAACAGTATCGGTGCACCAGGATGTGTTTGCATAGATGCACCCAATAAAGCATTACGATAATCTAACCTTGAGGTCATTAATGCATGAATTAACGTTTCTGCATTTGACATTGAGAGCATAGGTCGTAATTTAGATATATTTTTGAGATGGAAAAATGCAGTTTTACAAATGCTAGAAACGTGGCTTTCAAAGGAAAGATTGCTATCAAATAGCACACCCAGGTTCCTAACTGATGACGAAGAACTGACAGAGCAGCCATCGAGTGTTAGACACTGTTCTAGATTATTACATGCAGAGGTTTTAGGCCCGATAATTAACACCTCTGTTTTTTCAGAATTTAGCAGTAAGAAATTACTCGTCATCCAGTTTTTTTATATTGACTATGCATTGGAGGTCTATTGTTGTATTGTTGTATGAAGTTGAATATCCAGTAGTGTGTAGCGGCTGTAAGAGGTTAATGCAAAGTTGTGACGAACAACTGAGCTGAAAATAACTAGTACAATAGTAAATAATTTGCAGAATCTGGAGAGACGCTGAGCCTCGCATTGTGAACGCGCCGCCATCTTGTCAAAAAAACAAAACAAAAAAACATTTCCGTTCTGAAAATGTTGGCAGCTCTTTTTACACCAGAAACAAGGCTGAAGTCCAGTTATTTCAGTCCATTATCCAGTGACCTTCTGTCCCTGTTCTCTTCATCCTTCAGTGATGTTCTTTCACTATGTTTATGTACAGGTCTATTATGTCACAATCGATTAGTTCCTGACTGTCTATGTGAGTTAATCCTCTTGAGCTCAGCTCTGGTTTCTTTCTCTCAGGGTCAAAACCAGAACCTTCTATTCAGCCCTGCTTTCCAGCAAATGCCATGCTGCTCGTCTGAAGCCTTCATACCTTCTTAAAAGCAACAAAGGACAGTGACAAAGTTGTGGATCCTACTTTTAAATTCTCTAAAAAATGCAGAGAGACAGAAAATCTGATAATGAATCATAATCTTTGCTCATGATCAATAGTTTTCATTCAAGCATGTTTTGATGCACAGAGTCTGATTGAGATTCCTCTGGTGTTTTGATCTTGCGTGTCTTTGTCCTTGTTTAGCAGGAGGGTTTGAGGACTGACTGCATCTCACGTGTCTCGTTTTCTCCTCTGAACCGGTTCTGGAGATTAATGCAGTACTCAGCTGCTTCTTTTCTGTTCACTGCAGCTCTCACGCGACCTTCACTGTGCGCTTTTCATCTTGACGCATGTGATTTACATTCTTTGCTGTGCTGGTTAAGTCTTGCTTACATGAAGAGTATTAAATTTTGTTTTGTTTTAATTAGGTTTTTGTTTTCTTTATTTACATTTGTAGTGTTTTGTGTTTTGATGGTGGTTTTGCTTCATGTTTTGCTCTATTTTATTTATTTATGAGTATTTAAATATTGTTTTGTTTTGAATTTGAATTGTTTTTTGTTTGTGTTTCATGTTGTTATGTTTTTTAACCTATCATTCCAATACTTCAACATCCCAGTGTCCATTTCTGATATTTTCAAACCATCTAAACCAACATTTACCATTTTAATTTTTACATTGGCTCATTAGAATTTTTGTCTTGTTTTTGTTTTGTTTTTGATCCCATCAATCCAATATTTCTGCATTCTACTATGTCCCTTTTTAATAATTTTAAACCTTATAAACCAACTTTAACCATTTTACTAACTTTTACATTGGCACTTCTTCTTTATAGTGGGAAAAAAGTTTCACTCCTGCTGACATTCCTAAAATAAAAGGTTCACTGGCATTTAATTATACATCCATGGAACCTTTCCATTGGACAACAGGTTTTTTATAATGCAAAAAAAAGGTTCTTCTGACTATTAAAATGTTGTTGTTGTTTTTTGTTCACACTAAGAAAAAAATGGTTCATTTAAGAACTGTTCACTGAAAGGTTCTTTTTGAAACCAAAAATGGTTGTTCTGTGGCGTTGTTGCGAGAACACCCTTTATTTTTAGGAGTGTATTGCCAAATCCCACCGTTTTCTGTATTGTCCCTTCTCTCTTTTATTAGATATTGCAGACTGGCAGAAGACCCTGTGACTTTGCTCAGGGCTCTGGGGTGTTTCTGGTTAGACTCTGCAGAGGGAAACTCGACTAACGCACATTAAAGTCTGATTCTGCCAAGCCGCTAGTATGTTTTGTCTACATGTAATGAAGAACAGAGAACACATGTGCCATGCAAGAAACCCACAGCATTTTGAGGTCAAGCACCCATGTGTAGGTAGATACACCAACACCAATTAAATCAATACACTACAAGTGAATAGGGTAGAAAATTAAACTAAACTAATAGATATCACGCTAAGATATCACATTAAGAATTGCAACATTTTTTGTGTATTGCAAGTTTTCTGAAACGTTATGTTCAAATATGCAAATTATGCATCATCTAATGAAATATGCACTAATTTTTAATACATATCCAGAAGATAAACCAGAAGGTTGGATAAAGCCAGTTGTTTTGATTTTGTTGACATATTTGAGTTAAAGGTTTTTACAGAGGGGTTTATGGATATCTTTTTTTATCATTACATAAATCAGAAAATACTGTCAACAGAAAACAAATAAATATATTTGCGCCATGGTTGTAGGAATAAACTGTTGTAGAAAATGAGGCAAATGATATATGAACAAACCTCAGTAAAACCCTTCAGAATATAGATAAGAATAAAACTTCAACATTTGGTGTATGTAAGTGCTGCTGAAGTGGAGAAACAAACTCTTTTTTTTTTTTTTGAAAACAGCCTTTAAATATATGAATTGTAAATTAAATCTACAAGTGCAAAAAGATAAAGTGCAATTATAAAAACAGGTGAATGAAATATGAACAAACCCCCTCAGTAAAAACCTTCAGAATATATATAGGAATAAAACTGCTAAGTTTGGTGTATGTAAGAGTTACCAAAGTGGTGAAAAAACTCCTTTTGAGAAAACGGTCTTTAAAGATATGTATTGTAATTGAGAACTACAAAAACAAGTAGAAAAAGTCCAATAGAATACGCTTAAATGTGTATTTTGGATGTTTTCTTATTTGAAAGAAGACAAGTTATGGAAGCAAAATATCATAAATCAGAAAATATTGTCAACAGCCAAAAAAAAATATGTTTTTACCATATTTTTAGGTATAAAAGGTATAAAATCAGATGAATGATGTATGAACAAATCCCTCAGTAAAAACCTTCAGAATATAGAGAGGAATAAAAATGTTGTGCTGCTGAAGTGGAGAAACGAACTCATTTTGAGAAAACCTTTAAAATGTGTATTGTAATTTAAATCTATAGACGCAAATAAAGTGCAATAATAAAACCAGGCGAGTGATAATATGAACAAATCCCTCAGTAAAAGTCTTCAGAACATGGACCAGAATAAAACTCTAAATTTTGGTGTTTGTAAGTGCTGCTGAAGTGGAGAAAAAAAAAGACTAATTTTGATAAAATGGCCTTTAAAGATATGGATTGCAATTGAAATCTACAGACGTAAATAGATAAAGTGCAATAAAATAAACACTTAATAGATTTTAGATGTTTACTTTTCACTAGTCTGAAAGAAGACAAGTTATGAAAGCAAAATATCACACCATAAACCAGAAAATACTGTCAAAAGCCAGAAAAAAAATTTCACCATATTTTTTAGGAATAAAATGTTGTATAAAACCAGGCGAATTAAATATGAACAAGCCCCTCAGTAAAAACCTTCAGAATATAGATAGGAATAGAACTGTAAAGTCGGGTTTGTGTAAGAGTTACCAAAGTGGAGAAAAAACAAATTTTGAGAAAACAGCCTTTAAATATATTTCAATTATGTACTGTAATTGAAATCAACAAACGACAAAGTGGCTTAATGCGTTTTAGATATTTTCTTTCCACTAGTCTGAAACAACACGTTATGAAAAGCCAAATAGCCAAAAATTGGCCAGTGCATGAAAAAAAAGTTTTGCCTTTAGTGCCTTACCTTAAAACAATCAGGTTAATCAGCAACATCAGCAACTGACTCTATGAAAACACATGAAAAGAATTATCCCCCAACATGAATTACTCTGCTTTTCCTGTTTATTTTGT
>NW_015649054.1:0-570 GCF_001515625.1 Sinocyclocheilus rhinocerous | reverse complement strand
CAAACAACATGTGAAAGTGAATTTTGCATAATAGGTGCCCTTTAACTCAATAAAATGTGTACCTAATGCAGCACATGTTGCTTTGGATTAAAGCAGTGGTGTCCAAACTCTGTCCTGGAGGGCCGGTGTCCTGAAGAGTTTAGCTCCAACCCCAATTAAACACACCTGAACCAGCTAATCAAGCTCTTACTAGTTATACTAGAAACTTAAGATGACATGATCCAGACCACAAACTAGAAAATAAAAAACAAACGAAGTACTTGAAAATACTGTTTGCGTAACTTAACTCAATAAAATGTGTACCTAATGCAGCACAAGTTGCTTTGGATTAAAGCATCTGGCAAATGCATGAATGTAAATATAATATAAAATCAAATGTATTTTGGGTTACCTAATTTCAATAAAATTGACAGCTGGCCATATGATGATTCTGCCCCTCATAGTCAGCATCCGTGTTTTTGCTTGGAGAAATCTCCTGTAACAGAGTCACAACAGTCTGTTAGTGTTACTATACTTTATGGTCAGAAAAAAACTACCGTACAATAACAGAACTTAAAATAAACAACATTC
>NW_015649053.1:0-531 GCF_001515625.1 Sinocyclocheilus rhinocerous | reverse complement strand
ACCACCTCGTATATAACATGCAGAGTTTTACTTTGTCCTACTGAATGGATCTGCACAGTATATTTTGGAGCAATTCAATTGGCAATTCTGTTGGCATTACTGGAATCTCAATATCATGAGTGAAACCTTACTTATCTGACCATTATAACTGTAACGATAAATGAAGAAGTGTCATATCAGTCACAAGGTTCAGTACTAGAGTTAAACATGGAGTTAACTTTTATTGTTTCGCTGATGATACTCAGTTTATATTTCCTCAAGGCCTTAGGAACCTCCTCTAGATAATATTAAAGCTAAAGTGGATGTGGAGTAACACTCTGTGGTTAAAGTTAAAAACCTTTATGCCTGAAGCCTTAAAGAACACATATGCACACATAAACTTAAAAACGGATTTACTCTCACAGTGCAGAGCACAGCGTCTTCTCGACAAGGTGCTATCCACAGGAGTCCGCTACAGTGTCTCAGGGAGGGGGTTCAAGTTTTCCCGGGTCTGCGCACGCAACAAGCGGGCGGGCATAAATATGCTAATGT
>NW_015649052.1:0-896 GCF_001515625.1 Sinocyclocheilus rhinocerous | reverse complement strand
AGGCAGGAAATTATTTGTTTTTATGACAACTCTCATAATATTAAAATGTCACAATCTTTGGGCCCGTTCTTCGTAAAAAAAAAATATATACAGTATATATATATTTTTTTTTACATGATTCCCAATTATTTATATTGACGATTACTATTGTACAGGCAGGCTTTACATTTTTATTTGTTGTGTTGTAATTAGCAATTCATGTAATTTTATCTTTGAATCAGATTTGTTATGTGACCGCATTAATTCAAGTTTCTTTAGTATCTGCATCTCCTGCGCTCCATCAAGCCACTCCCATAATAGCTGTCAGCACTCAAATTAATGCACGACTCAGATTAACTGTACAGCATGTGTGTAAGACTCTAATACAATTATGTAGTAATTATTTTATCACAAATCTTACAATGAGTAAAACTGGCTGTGTCTAGATTACACAACATTATAATATTATTTTCAAATTAATTTAAAAATTATTATTTAAAATTACTGTCCCTGGATTAGTAGGGATGGCTGATGCAAAACTGAAGTTTCGACGCAGTGTCGAGATCACGAAGCGTAGATGTTTTGAAACACTGCTCCGAAGCGTGATTAAAAACACCCACGTCACGTGACAATGGCTGAATGAAGCTTCGGTGTGGTTCACAAGCATTTCGACTGACAGGCAGCAAAATAAAAATCTCACAATGTAACAAATCTGACATGTTGTGTGGCTTGATTTCTTTTATTAATGTTCAGTTCTTATGAACAAAATAACCTACAGTTATTCACAAAGAAGAGCTTAAAGTCTACAAAACCAAGCTCATGCAGTTGTCAATACATGTTAAAAACTCAACACATTATTAAAAAATCAAATCAAATAAAAAATACAACTATAAAAAAGAAAAAATGTAACCGCTCTT
>NW_015649051.1:556-1554 GCF_001515625.1 Sinocyclocheilus rhinocerous | reverse complement strand
AATGTCAAAAAGCAGTACCACAGTAGTCCAAATGACGACGCGTTGTAGTCGCAGTCGTCTCTGGTGGAATATAATAGTTTAGTGTGAGGTGCAGGGCATAATTTAAGTTGTTAAACGCTGCAAATACTATCCCGATCCACACCGTAAAGGCGCGCGTTCCTCATTCAAAACACGCATCACCGGAAATACGGCATGTCGCAATCTATGATGAAACCGGCGAGAGCCAATGAGCGTTTGATATCGCTGCCGTAAAACTTGTTGTAAAACTTCTTAACGGCAAATTTAGAAATTGTTACTATAGCTACAGAGGAAGGAGATATATACAGGGGAAGGGCCTAATGGATGGTAACCCAAAGGTTGCGGGTTCGAGTCTCGTACCGGCAGGGATTGTCGGTGGGGGGGGTGAATGTACAGCGCTCTCTCCCACCTTCAATACGGTGAGGTGCCCTTGAGCAAGGCACCGAACCCCCAACTGCTCCCCGGGCGCCGCAGCATAAATGGCTGCCCACTGCTCCGGGTGTGTGTTCACGGTGTGTGTGTGTTCACTGCTGTGTGTGTGCACTTTGGATGGGATAAATGCAGAGCACTAATTCCGAGTATGGGTCACCATACTTGGCCACATGTCACGTCACTGTATATATATAGCCAGGGGTGTAATTTCCACTGGGGACAGGGGGGACATGTCCCCCCACTTTTCAAAATCACGTTTGTGCCCACCCATGTCATCATGGATGAAAAGAAAGGAGATGTGAGTTGGACTCTAAAAAGTCTGGGAACCACTGATGTAGAACATTATGTCCTGTGCAACAAGTGATTTATTTTATATTTTCAGGTACAGCGGTTAGTTTGAAATAAAAGTTTGTTTAACAGTGGAAATTGAGTCTCACATTATTTAAACATTATTCAAAACATTAATGGTGAACATTTTTGACTTTATAAAATGATTCTCTCAAGTCTTGGCAATCGGCCCCTATTAAACCCCCCCCCCCACCACTTGT
>NW_015649051.1:0-411 GCF_001515625.1 Sinocyclocheilus rhinocerous | reverse complement strand
CAGTCTAACATTATGTGGCCCAAATCAGGCTTGTGATCTGACAGCATATTATGTGACCCATGATAAACAAGATAAATAAAATATTGCATGATAATGGTTAAATGATCTCTCTCTCTCTATTTATGTAAGGATTCTAAGATTATTTGTTCTGAGAATAATAATATAACATATAATAAAATTATAATTAAGTGCAGTTTATTGCAGTTGACTGATTTACTGATTTGCTTAATTTTGAAATGATAAGTTTCATTCTGTTTTGACTTGCCATTTCAAAGATTACATTTAAATAATACTACACTTCATTAAAATTTTTGGTTTTTGGAAAGGGTACCTGCCATTGCCGACAGGAGGCCAGCAGTTCCAGCTTCACAAATGCTATAAAGTCCTACTGCAGTCAATAGCTTGCAATAT
>NW_015649050.1:0-511 GCF_001515625.1 Sinocyclocheilus rhinocerous | reverse complement strand
GACGTAGCACAGTGCTCATTCAATAAATGCACAGCTAAACGGATGTGTTTTTCTATTTTTCTGCACCGTCTGTGAACTTAAATTCAGGTCACATCTAGGGCTGGGCAAAAAAATGGATTTTTCGATTAATCATTTTTTTTAAATGACGTCGATTCGATATCGATTCTCAAAAGCCGCGAATCGATTTTTTCCGGGATTTATTTCAGCACACATTTAAAACAAGATTTGATTAACGTGAATCTTATCATTAGTCTTCTCCACTAGATGTCACCCTTATTTACCTTGCGCGATGTTACAACAGAAAGCCTGTCATTCATTCACCACTTATCATGGCCATACGTGTGATTCGCAGGTGAAATGCTATAGTAATACTACAAATCTGCGGAAGCATTTGATATCACGCATAAGGCGCCATGATTTCCGCAATCTATGAATGGCGGATGGCACGGCGCACTGTTTTGTTTACTACACATTAGGGCTGCACGATAAATCGCATGCGATATTTAACGCG
>NW_015649049.1:0-905 GCF_001515625.1 Sinocyclocheilus rhinocerous | reverse complement strand
ATAGCATCAGGCCCAACAAGCTACTCATTAATCAGTTTTAAATACAAACTCTCAAGCATTTTAGCACATCTTATCCTTGTGCTTCTGCAGACTTTTTTTTAAACTTTTGTCCCTCTTTAGACCTACTAATTATCTGACTAATTATTAGTGTGTAAACTTAAACAGTCTGTTCACCCAAAAATTTAAAATCGTCATCGTTTACTCATCCTTATGTTGTTCCAAACCTGTATGAGTTTTTCATCTGTTTAACACAAAAGATATTTTAAAGAATGTTGGTAACAAAACAGTTGATGGTAGCTATTTGATTTCTATAGTTTTTTTTTTTTTTTTTGCTGTTTCCTCAAAATATCTTCTGTGTTCAATTAAAGAAGGTTTGGAACACCATGAGGGTGAGTAAATGACAATTTTTGGATGAACTATGACTAATGAAAGGTGTAAAGGGGGCAACAATTCTTTCTATTAATACTTATATATAATATTCAATTATATTATAATATAATTGTACTGCTGACTCTTCACTGTTACCAAAAGGCCCAAAAATGAAGTGCATATGCTTCCTGTAGATGTTTTCTAAAAGAATGGAATCACAAAAAAGTTGACTGGCACTCATCTATACCGCAGGTTATACTAAAATTTGGTTCATGTGCATGTACAACTCCAACATGTTGGATTAACTTCAAAAGAGTGAATGTCCTTCGAGTGCACTTTGGGCAATGGTACAGTTGAGGCATGAGGCTCACTTCACTTTGGTTTCCTTCTAGTGCACTTTGGGCAATGGTACAGTTGAGGCATGAGGATCTAATACAAAAGGCTAATCATCAGGAGAAAAGTTACTGGCAGCGGCTTGTCTCCCTCTTCCACACAATGTTGACAATGTGCCTCTGAAGGAAAGTCAGTGTCTTTTT
>NW_015649048.1:0-562 GCF_001515625.1 Sinocyclocheilus rhinocerous | reverse complement strand
TCGTACCGACATCAGCGGAGGATCCCGCACGCTGCGTACCAGCCCACGATGCTCCAGGAACGGGCAGGAGGTACTGGGTGCAGCAGATGAGGTCCGTGACGACCCTGGGATGGCCGCCCCGGGAGAACTGTGAGCAGGCTCTGCAGCCCGCTCCATCCTGATGGCCGAGCCGCTCAACTGCAGAGCCAGGTTGACGTAGTCCTCCAGCGCCTCCTCGGGGTGCCAGAATGGCATACGGGCTCGGAATGGCTCGGCTAGGCCACCCCAGAACCAGACCAGCGCGCAGGTCCTCTCCGTCGCCGACTGGCGAGCCTCCCCCAAGAAGTCCCTGGCGTACTCCTCAATGCCCCGGTCTCCCTGGTGGACATTGAGGATCCTTCCTGCTGGACCCATGTTTTGGCAGATGATTCTGTCACGGCGCGGTCAGGAAAACACACCGTGTGAGCAAGGGTTTGGGTCCAAATGCAGGTTTATTAATGCAGGGGAAAAACAAAAGTACAAACAGAAACACAAACAAATCTAAGAATCTGAAAAACCTGCTCGAAACAGCAATGGACTCGGA
>NW_015649047.1:378-511 GCF_001515625.1 Sinocyclocheilus rhinocerous | reverse complement strand
ATGTGCTGGTCCACCCTGTCATCTTGATATTTTACAATAATATTTAAAATAATAATTAAATCATATCTATATAATCCAGCGTGTACAATAGCTAGGTGTGGGGGCAATAACATGCAAACAAAAAACTGCATCC
>NW_015649047.1:0-242 GCF_001515625.1 Sinocyclocheilus rhinocerous | reverse complement strand
TTTATGTATTTATAATTTGAAAGCAAACAAATAACCCTGTTTAGGAAAGGGACATCATTAGGAATCATACCTTTCAAAAAATATAATTTGCATCTTAATTTTGCAATGAAAACGTATTTTAACAGTAATATATATGTCCATGACAGGGTGGACATATCTTGTGGTTTATGCTTCGAATAATGGCCCATAATTATCTAAAAAAAACATGTGTGGGAGCTCAGCTAATATGTTTCTATAGTACT
>NW_015649046.1:0-1031 GCF_001515625.1 Sinocyclocheilus rhinocerous | reverse complement strand
TTGTGTAATTTGTAATTTTTTTTAGCAGCATATAACTTAATTTCTGGAAAATAAGTCGCACCAAGTCAAAATTGCATTGTTGAGGGGGAAAAAATGCTTACATAACGCATCAGTATATAAGTCACATTTTATTGTTATCTTGAGAACAGACTAAAAGTAAAAACTTAAAAACATTTTCGTTACTTGAAATAAAATATATGTTAACGGAAATAAAATAAAATATAAAAAACGTATTATTTCAACTAGTTTCCAAGGCAACATTTCTCATTTTCATTAATTGAACTTTATGTACTAAAATACTAAAACGGAAATAAAAATGAATAAAAACTATACAGACATATTAAAAACAATGAAACTAATAAACAAGGGTGTAGAATTTAATAGAGACGCTATGACATGTCCCTACCAATATCCAGCGACTACTAAATTGTCCCTAGCAATAATTTTGATCAGACAATTAAATATATGTGTATGTAACCACTGTTGTTGTAATTTCGGCCGCATCTGAAATAGGTCATAGCACTGATATTACCTGAGAAGTTAAAGAAAATACACTAGAAAACTGCGCACATTTAATAGATGTGTGGAGTCAGAACAGATAAGAGAGCAGAAGTGTTTCAAACATATGAGCACAGTTCAGCTGAATGATAAAGTTTACTCTCTTTAACTTTATGTTGTTCTGCTGTTTTGTGTTCATCTGCTGCTCCATTTGCTCTTTTCTCACAGTGACTATCACTCTGTAGACTAATACAATCAGATACAACAATAAGTAGCCGGAAGTAGCAATAATCTATGCAAAGTTGTATTTCTCTTATTGTTATATATGTTCATATGCAATAAAAAAAATTATTTTTATGAACATTCACTTCAATGGTATGAGAGACTGGATGATTTCAGCTGATTTCCTATTGAACTGTCAGCAACTGAGCAGTGCTCACACTATTTCAAATATAGTCAATTAAGCTACAAACTCGATCATAATGCACAAAAATAAGGACTCAGTTCACTTCCAGTGACTCGGCATCAGTGTG
>NW_015649045.1:0-461 GCF_001515625.1 Sinocyclocheilus rhinocerous | reverse complement strand
TCCTCTGCTTCTCAATCGGGCTCAAACTGATAAGCGATATATTAATGATGCTGTTGTTTACAATACAACCAGAGCACATGCCGCTGAGGTGAGGGGCAGGACATTTAGACGCGCACTAGAGGCGGTTTAGCCAATCACAACACACTGGGCTAGCTAACCAATCAGAGCCCATCGCCTATTTCTGAGGGCGGGGCTTCATAAAAACAGGAAAAGATCAGCCTGTTTCTCAGAGAAGGGACAGAGCTGTGTGAAATAAAGGTAAATTATGTGAAAAAGAATGTGTTTATTTAAAAACAAAGCATTAACACATGTTAGACTGCACCCCATAAACACAATCAAGCCTAGAAAAAAACCAGTGAACCACCCCTTTAAGTATTTTTGGGAGTATGTGTACTTTACTTGAATTTTTATATTTAAGCCAACTTTCACTTTTACTCCACTACATTTCCTAATTAAAATGT
>NW_015649044.1:392-571 GCF_001515625.1 Sinocyclocheilus rhinocerous | reverse complement strand
ATATTTCTGTTTCAAATAAATGCTGTTCTTTTGAACTTCCTATTCCTCTAAAAAAAATTTAATCCGTTTCCACAAAAATATTACGCAGCAATATAATAATAATTACAATATGAAATGATTTTTGAACAATAAATCGGCATATTAGAATGATTTCTGAAGGATCATGTGATACTAAAGAC
>NW_015649044.1:0-154 GCF_001515625.1 Sinocyclocheilus rhinocerous | reverse complement strand
GATGTATATATTGATTTTATTTATTGATTTGAGTATTTTGTACAGTAAATCAAAAGTAAGTATATTGTTTTGGCTTCATCTCTTAGGTGTGTTTTTTTTGTTTGTTTTAATAATCAAGCTGTTCTTCAATCCACAGGTTGCTTTGCTGGACTTT
>NW_015649043.1:6860-11772 GCF_001515625.1 Sinocyclocheilus rhinocerous | reverse complement strand
ATCCATTGTGCTCTCCAGATCTCCTGTATCTGATCTTCCTCCTACGGAATCATCTGTGGCAGGTAAGGAGGCCACCCACTCAGCAATGCGCTCTGTTTCAGGGGGATCATTCTGTGGTGCGGAGTTTTGCGTCAATGTCTCATCCGATTGCTCCTGACTAAATAGTGAGCCATCATGACAAGACACATTCTCTTCTACCTCAAGGGGTAAAAAGTTGGCCTGCAGCATAAGATTACGGTGTACCACCTTTTCCTTGCCAGTGCTGGTATTTTTGACTCTGAAAGTATGGCATCTTGAGTCTTTTGAGACCACTACATAAGGCACAGATTCCCACTTATCAGCCAACTTCCTGCGTCCTCTTTCGCCCTTATTGGCTAGTAACACCCGGTCTCCTTCCTCAATATCACAGCCTTTTGTCCTCATGTTGTAGAGTTCAGTCTGTCGTTGCTGACTTGCACTTGCATTCACTTGGGCTAAGTTAAGAGCCTCCTTGAGATCATCCTTCATCTTAGCAACGTAGCTACCATAGTCTGTGATTTCATCGTCCCTTCCAACACTGCGGAACATAACGTCTACTGGCAGACGAGGAATCCTTCCATACATTAGGTAAAATGGCGCGTAACCTGTAGATTCATGAGCGGTGCAGTTGTAGGCAAACGTCAGCGTCTGCAACATCTGGGGCCATTGTTGCTTATCCCTCGGGGGTAATGCTCGTATCATACTGCCTAGCGTGCGATTAAACCGCTCTGCGAGGCCATTCCCCATAGGGTGATAAGCCGTTGTCCTGGACTTCCTGACACCTGCAAGCTGCATCAACTCCCGAATCAGCTCACTCTCGAAGTTTGCACCCTGACCAGCATGGATCCTCTCTGGGAACCCATAGATGCAAAAATATCTGTCCCATAGTTGGCGAGCTACTTGTTTAGCTGACTGGTTGCTACATGCAAAGGCATGTGCCATTTTTGTAAAGTGGTAGGTAACCACTAGCACGTCCACACTCCCGCCCTTGCGATCCTCTGCGCACCAGAAATCGATACACACCAGCTCCAGAGGCCTGGTTGTCTTTACACTCTCGAGCGGTGCCCTTGCTTCTGGCTCAGGCGTCTTGCTTACCACACAGCGCTTACAGCACTTAACGTACTCTCTGACGTCTCGCTCTATGCCTACCCAGAAGAATCTCTCTCTTGTCAAGTAAAGTGTTCTGGCCTGGCCTTGATGACCAGCGTTGTCATGCACACCCTGCAAGACCTGTTCAATCAATGAGGCAGGGACAACATATTGCCAGCGTTTTTTTCCTGTAAGCTGATCTTTGCGCACACGATACAAAATTCCATCCAACATCTTTAATTTTTCCCACTGTTTAAGAGTCTTCAGAGTCCTTGGCGTCTCTTTTGTCCTCTCGCGTCTTGATGGCCGTCCGCCACGGGTGACATAAGAAAGAACTCGGGCCAGGACAGGATCTTCTAACTGTTTATCCTGAAGTTCTCTCAGTGTAAATACTGGTAGTGCGCTCTGACCAGCTGGGACCAAGTTGTGTACATCCTGAGTCAGCCAGTGATGCACGTTATCCTTTGGTCCTGCGCTCCACTCCATCTGGCTCTCCAGTACAGCTGACACTTCATCTGAGGAAAACGTCTCTCGCCTTTGACCCAAGAACTGGGGTTCAACAGACAGGTACTTGGAACTGATCCGGAAAGCATGTTGAACTACGTCCTCCTTGAAATGATTTGCTTCCTCTAACAAGGTCTCGTAGGGTTCTGTCACCAGCCTCTGACTCGTGCGTCCTTGGACAAAAGGTTGTCGACTCATCGCGTCTGCTACCACGTTCTTACTCCCTGGGATGTACTGGATGCTGAAGTTGTACGGTGCTAACTTTGCAACCCACCTCTGCTCACACGCGTCAAGCCTTGGCTTCGTTAGTATGTAGGTTAACGGGTTGTTGTCCGTCCAAACGGTGAAGGAATGACCTTTCAGCCAATGGCTGAATTTATCGCAGACGGACCATTTTAGGGCCAGAAACTCCAAACGGTGAGCAGGGTAGTTGCTTTGGGCACGTGTGAGGGCCTTGCTGGCGAAAGTGACAGGACGGGCTCTAGTCTCGCCTTCTGCGACCTGAGAAAGTACAGCGCCCAATCCATCCAGCGAAGCGTCTGTTGATAGAATGAATGGGCGATTGAAATCCGGGTGTGCAAGCACCACAGACTCCAAAAGAGCAGGCTTCAGCTGATTGAAGGAATCATGCTGCTCTTTCTTCCAGTCGCTTGGGCTTAACTTCCTGAAGGTAGACAACTTTGTTCCCTGGTTCTTTTGCCCCTTTGGCGCAGCAGTCAATGCAAATAAAGGCTTGGCTATGCTAGAACAGTTCTGTATGAAGCGCTGATAAAACATAACCATCCCAAGAAATGATTTTATCTTTTTCTGAGATGGTGTAACCTCATCTTCCATCATAAGATCTCTTTCAGTCATTGCTGTAATGGCCTGGACTTTATCAGGATCGGTCGCTACCCCTTTTTCATCGATCACGTGACCTAGAAACCGTACACTCCGACGTAACAAGTGGCATTTCTTTGGAGCAAGTTTTAAGCCATGAGCTCTCAGACGGCTGAACACCAACTCAAGTCTCTTCAATGCCACACACTCATTCGGTGCAAACACTAGAAGGTCATCTAGATAGCAGAGTATGGTCAGGAAGTTCTGGTCTCCGAAAATATGCATCCTGAGCCGCATAAAACTCGCGGGACGGTTGCACAATCCCTGAGGAAGTCTGTTAAATTCATAAAGCCCCATGGGGGTTGTAAATGCAGTAAATTTTTTGTCTTCCTCAGCCATCTCTATATTATAGAATCCTGAGGTGAGATCCATCGCACTGAATATGGCATTGCCTCCGAGTGCAGCTAGACAATCTGCCTGGTGTGGTAAGGGGTGGGCGTCTTTAGTAGTGCGGGTGTTCAGCCACCTGTAGTCAACACAGATGCGCAGATCTCCACTTTTCTTCCAGACGAGCACTAGCGGAGAGGCCCATTCACTGGAGGACTTGCGGATGATCTCGCGTTCCTCCATCTCTGAAAGGACCTGTCTGAGCTTGTGGTAATGTGCTGGTGGCACACGTCGATAAGGAAGCCTAAAGGGCCGATCATCAGCAAGATGTATTCGATGGAAGAGATCTTTCGCCCTCCCACAATCCAGTTTGTTTTTCGAGAACACATCTTCATACTTGCATATCAGCTGCACAAGCTGTTCCTTCCAATGCTGGGACACTTCACAAGCTTCTATGTCGAGGTCGCCAAGGCCAAGTATGTTCAGTCTGTCAAGAAAACTTACGTCAGCAGGCACACCGTTAACATTCATATCAAGGATATTTTGATTGAAGGCTTTCAGCTCATGACTGGCTGGATGTTGGGGGCTTATGTCCAGATCCTCTAAAGCTATACAAGGAAATACATCAACCAACTTTGTGTTCTTCCGCAATGTTACAGGCTTGTCGCTAGCATTTAGAACCTTGACTGGCACCCATCCGTCATTGCTCATTGATGCGACAACCCGGCCGATGACAATGTTCTTGTGTGAATGTGACTTTGAAGGCTCAACCACGATAGCGCTTCCCTCGGAAACAGGTACAGTAGCAGGTAACTTGGCCCAAACAAGGTGTTCTTGCTGGGGACACAACACTACAGCTTGGGTAAGTTTAGCGGTCCCTACTTTACTGGGCATTTCAGTGCCTTTCCATCTGTGGAGGCCAGACAACATGTCCAAAAACTGTGTGATTTCATAACTTTCCGAACTTTCAGGTCGACTTAGGACACGCCAGTACCCCTGTACATTTTTCATCTGTCTGATAATGTACTTGATGACATTAGTACCCAGGATGATTTCGTCTCGCTGACCAGGAACAACTAAAGTGGGAACACTGACCACATGTCCATACACTTCCATCTCAAGCTGGTAAATATTTTCAGGCTGAATGCTGACACCGCCACAACCAACAAGGATGATATCAGGACGCGTTTCACTGGGTTCAAGCACAACTCCTGCACTCTTCAACTTGCGTTCGGCCTCCTTGTTCATGGTACAGGCCATGGACCCACTGTCGAGGAGTGCACGTAATATAACTTGGGCCCCTACAATGGAAACATCAGTGTAAAACAGGCTGTCGGCTCTTTCCAACTTCATCACATTTTGATATAGGACACTTTTATCAGGAATTGCTTTGCAGCTTTCTTCATACAACAGAAGATCATCTTTGTCGCTGAGGGTTTCACTCTTCCCGCTCACATTGTCCCCTCTCCAATGCGAGCATGCTCGTTTCCCTGAGAGTGAGACGCACCAGTTGGTTGAGAGGCTAGTTTCACAGCACTAGGACAGTCTTTACGCTGGTGTCCAACCCTCATGCAGATGAGACAACGCTTCTCTCGCATGCAGTGTGAATGGGTGGAATGTGCTGAATCTCCACAAACACGGCAAGATGAGAAGCGAGCCCTGTGTGTCTGAAAGGACCCTGAAGAGCTGTGTGCAGGCTGACTGGTTCGCTCCAACACTCTCTCCAACATGCTAAGGACACGCTCCAATGCATCAGAATTAGATGGGACTGTTTTGGCTGCCTCAGGATGGCTACTAGAGATGCATGCTGCGGTGTTATTGGCAGTGATCTCATCTTCCACGACTTCCTCGGAGCTAGGGACTGCCTTAGCTGGCGATACTTGGAAGGCGCAGGGCTTAACTGTACTGGGAGTTCTGCGACATTGACTTTCTCTCTGATGTTCATCAATAGCCTCCTGAATCTCTTCGATGGACCATCTGCTCATGGGCTTGCACTTAAACACACTGGACAGTTCAGAGTCAGGACAATTTCGTATGAACATCATGGCCACTTCTGCACTCATGTTCTCCATGTTACTCCCATTGCGTTCTAAAT
>NW_015649043.1:0-303 GCF_001515625.1 Sinocyclocheilus rhinocerous | reverse complement strand
TGGTAGTAGAGGCGGTGCAACTATAACGACATGTGAATAATCCCGCCCACTCTAAAGCGGTACTGAACTGCAGTGGAAACGCAAACCGTGCCGTGCCGTACTGAGCCGTGCCGAGCCGAGTCGTACCACGCAGTGGAAAAGCGCCATTAGATCCTTGTTTATAATGGTGTGTGAACAATGTGAAACACGGAAGAAGGACACATCAGGCCATATAACTTTGAAAAACACATCTTTCCCTCCGCTTTTTGGAAGAAATAGGTTTAAATTTCCTAAAGTAAGAGTAATTATCCTAATGTACCTATG
>NW_015649042.1:580-1073 GCF_001515625.1 Sinocyclocheilus rhinocerous | reverse complement strand
AACAGTCACTGTTTATGTATGTATTTGTTTGTTTTTATTTATTTTGTAATTTATTTTTTTTATTTATTGTATTTTAATCAATTCATTTAGGGCTGCACGATTATGACAAAAATCATAATTGCCGATTATTCCCTTGAAATTGTAATTGCGATTATTAATTTTATCACAATAAATCATAATTGTCGATTATTCCCTTGAAATTGTAATTGCGATTATTAATTACAATTATCACAATTTACACTGAATGATGTTTATACCATTGTTTTATGCAACATTTAACACCGGATTGGTTTCTTCTTTAAATTATAAAAAAGTTATAATGTTATACTAAAATTAAAATAATGGGAAAAACCTTTAGTATTAAGCCTCAAATGTCAAATATACATCAGATTGGTTTGTTCTTTAAATTATAAAAGAAGAAAAAATATGAATGGCATAATGTTATACTAAAACTAAAACTAAAACAATGGAAAAACCCTTAAGATAACATGTA
>NW_015649042.1:0-479 GCF_001515625.1 Sinocyclocheilus rhinocerous | reverse complement strand
AATTGTGGCATCCATAATTGTAATCGTGATTAGAAATTCGATTAATTGTGCAGCCCTAAATTAATTAATTCATTCATTCATTCATTCATTTTAAATAAAATATGTACTATGAACACATATTCTGATCATCACTATTCACATATCTATCTATTTGTTTATTTCATTTATTTTCATTTCATGTATTTATATTATTTGAATTGATTTTAATGTAATTTATTTTATTATTTTTTTTTTTTTGCAATAAAAAAAATGTACTGTATACACATATGCTAATGGCTGTTTGTTTTTCATTTATTTTAATTTATTTTAATGTAATATTTTTTTTAATTGATTGCATTTTAATATATTTTAATTATTTATTTTATTTTAATTGTATTGCACATAACTGCTGCTCTGAGATCAGTTTCCTTTAAGTGTTGTTGGAAGTTTGCCTTGCCATGGCAGGTTTTTGTCCCCCTGCTGCAGTACCATAATCGGCA
>NW_015649041.1:0-561 GCF_001515625.1 Sinocyclocheilus rhinocerous | reverse complement strand
GGAAAAAAGTCATTTTGTATGTATACTAAACACACACACACACACGAAAAGTTAACTTTTTTCATGCATAATACTAAACACACACACACACACGAAGAGTTAACTTTTCCAATTTTATTCATGCATAAATACATGCAGCAATGCATTACACATTGTAGGTGTTATCAGAATGCATATTTTCTCTCCCTGCACACACACAAGATATTACAAAATAAATTAAAGAAACATAAATGACACAAATTAAAACTCAGCTGTATCTAACTTTTGTTTAAATGCAGATTTTGCAAGAAACTACTGGCACATGTCCTCAATTAATATGTTTACACTAATTTACATACATGTACACAAGTATGTTTAAAGCAAGTTGGAAAATACAAAAATGTGATAGGTGGTTATAGCAATGATTAGAACAACAACAGTCCAAACCAAAGAAAAAACACAAATTTTATAATACTGTGTTTGGCAAGCTGTTCCTTGTCCATCGTCCTTGCACACTGAGGGGAACATATAATTAAGCATTAAAAGAAGTAATGAACATTTTTATTAACTAGCTACATGAAT
>NW_015649040.1:0-1217 GCF_001515625.1 Sinocyclocheilus rhinocerous | reverse complement strand
GCCTGTAGCATTGTTTTCAGAGAAACTAGTATGTGAACTTTTTTTAAATTTTAACTATGTTGTGTTATGCTTTTAAAATTGAATATAAGATAATATACTGTAATATATGTATGTAATATACTGCCATTCTGGTGTGCTCCTCTCTTTCCCTGGTCCTTTTGGTTTTGTAACGTGGGGTTTGGGTTTTGTTTCTTGTTTAGGTTCTCTGGTCTTTTATTTTGATATTTTGCCTTGTTTCATGTGTCACGTGTTGTCTTTTATTTTGATATTTTGCCTTTTTTCATGTTCCTGTCACGTGTTTCTTGCCCCTCATGTGATCATGTCATGTGCTACTCTTGTCTGTGTGCCATTTTGTGATTGGTTGCTTTAGTCATGTGCCTTGTTTCCCATTGGTTGGTTTGTGTCATGTGACCTTTATTGTTTGGCATTTATAGCCCTCATGTTGCCAATAGGCTTATTCGAGATGAACTACACTAGCCTGCCACCAGCTGGCGAGAGCAGCCGCTTGCAGTCGGGGCGGAATTAAAAGCAGATCTTTGAGGCGCCGCATGAAGTTGAACAAGCCTATTGTCTCTTGTCGAGTATTGAACGTATTAAGGCTGGGACACACCAAGCCGAAAGCCGACAGAGTTGTTGCCTCACGTCGGCAGCGTCGGACCAAAAAGCTGTGCTCGAAAGGCCGGGACACACCAAGCCGGCTTCAAAGAACTAGCGGCGATGAAAGCCGACGGTGTTGTCGCCTCACGTCGGCAGCGTCGGACCAAAAAGCTGCGCTTGAACACACCGCACAGACTACAGCCGACGGCAAACTAACACGTGCATTCTGCGCATGCGTGAGAGGAATAAACTGTCTATATCAGCAGCTATCAATAGTATATATATTTGTCATTCAAAATGAAAAACCGAAACAAAGATATACGAGATAAACGCAGATATACGAAACGTAAACAAAGCAGCGCTTGCTTTCCATTTTGAACGTTGATAACTTTAATCATTTTAAGCGGCTCATATTGTTATGAAAACATTTGCTTATTAGAATGATTGGGAAAGATCACGTAACATTTAAACAGCCTTCTGTCTGTACCGTCTTCATTTAGGTGCTTGTTTTCATCACTTTCGCTTTAATTCTCGGGCTCTGACTCGCTAAACTGAACATGCAATCAGAGCTCTCACTCGCGCCAACGGTCCTGACGGCCCAACTGAATTGGTCAAACTGC
>NW_015649039.1:0-1298 GCF_001515625.1 Sinocyclocheilus rhinocerous | reverse complement strand
CTATATTTCTGCTGGAGGTCCTGGACATCTTGTTTAGATACATGATTATCAATAATCATGATCAATAATCACTTAAAAACAAAAACAAAAAAAACAAACGAACACTAGCTAGCTTTCTATTTTTTCTATTCTATCTACTTGTTTTTCTTTGTGTGTGTGTGTGTGTAAAAAACAAACAAACACTAGCTTTCTATTTTTTTCTATTCTATCTACTTGTTTGTGTGTGTATAATATATATATATATATATATATATATATATATATATACCTTGCTATGTGTACTGCGTTAGGCTAACCGAGACTTGTCATTTGCACTTATATATTGTTGCTCTTTTGTTAGTTTTGACTGCTTTTATTGTCCTCATTTGTAAGTCGCTTTGGATAAAAGCGTCTGCTAAATTACTAAATGTAAATGTAATATAATTAATATAATTATTGGAAAGATGGCAAAATTGAAACCTATTAAACATATACTTAATAAAAACAAAATATATGCCAATATTTTCTGTAAGATAAGTAAATTAGCCAATTTTGTTTAAATGAAGGATGGCAGAAATGAGTACACCTTAGATTTAATTCAGAAAATGTATAATATTCTAGTACTTAGTATGCTTCTTGGCACTGAGTGTACAAGTTCATGACAAATTTTCACATCTGTGCTGTTTAACTCCTGGAGGACGACCTCCTTAAATGCTCTGATCTTTAATGGGGAGTTTTGCTCAGCTCGTCTCTACAGAATCTCTTACAGCAGCTCAAGAGTGTTAAGATTGAGTGAAATACATGTCCACTGAAGGATTTTCACCTTGGGAGAATGAATATATTCATTGTCATGCTGAAAAAATGCACAATAATGCAGGGAATGAGAAGAGGGTAACATCTTCAGTTTCAGGTTTTTGTATTACATCACACAGTGGTGTGTGAATTCATGACAGCATTGATAAATTACAACTCCCTCACACCTTCAGCACTCATACATCCCTATATAAAAGCTTACTACCACTGAATGCCACTGTGGGTACCAAGCACTTCTCACTGTACTCCTCCTCTAGCAACACCAGAACATTTTGGATGCTGTTAGATCCGAAATGATTGACTTGGTCTCTTGAGACCAGAGTATGGATTCCCAGAAGTCTCTATTTTGTAAATATGGGCCCTGGAAGAGGTTAAATGAGTTTATTGTGCTTTGGCTGCACTAGGTAATTCTAGTGGTGACAACAACAATGTCACTTCTGCAGGCTGCGTCATACTCTGTAAGATAAAGTGTCACTCTTTTCACAGCTTTTGCCGGCTCTGAGACA
>NW_015649038.1:340-503 GCF_001515625.1 Sinocyclocheilus rhinocerous | reverse complement strand
TTCGACTTCATGCGGCGCCGCAAAGATCGGCTGCCACCTGTCAAACACAATGCATTCTGGTTACATTAAAAATGCTTTTGTCCAACTTTGGTTGGCGCTGCAGCCGCCCTACGATCACATGTGCATTCAAAGTACCGCGAGAGCAAAACGGGACCAGCCGCCT
>NW_015649038.1:0-175 GCF_001515625.1 Sinocyclocheilus rhinocerous | reverse complement strand
CATGCTTGTTCTTAAGCTGTCTAGTCGTATTGGGAATATGCTTGTTCTTAAGCTACCTGGTCGTTATTGGGAACATGCTTGTTCTTAAGTTATTGCTGTATTGTTGGGAGCATGCTGTTCCAGAGCAATTCGGTTGTTATTCGGAACATGCTTGTTCTGAAAGCTGTAGTCGAAT
>NW_015649037.1:463-568 GCF_001515625.1 Sinocyclocheilus rhinocerous | reverse complement strand
CAACTCCTCGGAGAGGATCCTGCTCGCCAGATGACACCCTCTTAGAACCCCCTTGATATCGAGGGGGGCAGTGCCTCCTGAGTGTGTCGATCGAGACACACTGGG
>NW_015649037.1:0-141 GCF_001515625.1 Sinocyclocheilus rhinocerous | reverse complement strand
TTAGAAGGTGCGCAATATGAGCACTTTTACCATAATCTTTGGATTTTCTTAGGGTTCTCTTGTCACCCGGACGTAATGGCCGGTCGGGAACAGCAACTCCAGCACCCTCCTCAGAGGCGAGGGGAGTGATGTCTCCAGGGT
>NW_015649036.1:319-641 GCF_001515625.1 Sinocyclocheilus rhinocerous | reverse complement strand
TGCAAGCATGTTGTTGTTTATCCTATGCTGTCTAGGCTTTTTTTTTGTGATCAAAAAATTTAAGGGGGCTTTAGAACATCAGCTAGACTAATTATTTACTGAATTTTACTACACTAATCCATAGCCAAGTTGTGAAGGGGTAAATAAACTCCAAAAAATGAGAGGTGAGAGAAACAGCAAAAAGTCTCGGTTACCTATGGTAACCCTTGCTCCCTGAAGGAGGGAACGGAGACGTCACGTCGGATGACCGACGAATTGGGATATCGCTTAGAGAGACCAATCTACTTCGAGTGTAAACTAAACGAGCCAATGCACATTGGCA
>NW_015649036.1:0-252 GCF_001515625.1 Sinocyclocheilus rhinocerous | reverse complement strand
AAGATGGCGCCGACGCTGATGGCTGCCTCCGTGGCGTGCTCCGCAGTTGTTTTTATGTTTTTGTTAGTTTGTCCTGTCTTTAGTTATATCCCTGCAATCAGTTTCACCAGAGACGAATTGCTGGACATTCGGCAGTACACACCACCCGACATTTCACCGGTTTTCGACTATTGTGATGTTTTGCTGGACATTGTAGTCGGGAGAGCAGTGGCGCTGATCAAGCGCTTCAGGACGCGCAGACGGGGGAAGAGA
>NW_015649035.1:881-970 GCF_001515625.1 Sinocyclocheilus rhinocerous | reverse complement strand
GGAGTTTCCATTTTAGAGCTATTCAAAATCAAAGAAAAAAATGGTAATATATTAGTTTTTGGAGGGCTTTTATTTTGTAATGCAACATC
>NW_015649035.1:0-407 GCF_001515625.1 Sinocyclocheilus rhinocerous | reverse complement strand
TTAATCAAAAGTGAAACTTTTTTGTGAAAACAGGGAGTTTTCTTTTTATAACTATGTGAATTTACAGATAAATATGGTTATATACAAGATCATTAAAGGGTTTTATTTTGTTATTTCTCATCAGACAGTTATTTTTTTTATTTGAAAATTCTACATTTAATATTACTCAACATTTGAAGTAATTTTCATTTTTATCAGACCGTTTTTTAAACATTTGTATTATTTTAAATGCATTCATTCATTCATTGACAGAGAAACTGGCTCAATAAATGAATGCCAGAGACATAACGTATGAGAGGAGAGAGAGAGAGAGAGACATAACGCAAGAGTGGAGAGAGAGAGCGAGAGACATAACGCATTACAGGAGAGAGAGAGAGTGAGAGAGGGCGAGAGTGATAACGCATGAG
>NW_015649034.1:742-885 GCF_001515625.1 Sinocyclocheilus rhinocerous | reverse complement strand
GACGTAGTGTGGTGGCAGAGCTGTATTGGAATCGTTGTTTCTAAAATTAACTGAAGCAAAGTTCTTAAATTTAAAGTTTCTAAAGCAACTGAAACTTGTTGTTGGTCTCTTATAATTCTGTTAAGATTCTAAAGTAATTGAAT
>NW_015649034.1:0-494 GCF_001515625.1 Sinocyclocheilus rhinocerous | reverse complement strand
TAAAGCAGTAACCCGAAGCAGTGTGGTTTTTGCCCGACGTACTGTGGCACTGTTTTAATCTGATAAATATTAGTTTGAGCCTGAGGAACTGTGGCTAAAAAAAGGCTGTTTGAGAAAATAAAAAAATAAAAAAAGACCCGACGTACTGTGGTTTTGTCCGATGTACTGTGACAAACATTGTTATATTTTTTTTAAACAGTTGCAGAAGTTGAAGCTGTAAGTGCTTGTTTTGCCTGAAGTGTAAGATATTTGTTATAATTCTGTTAATGCAGAATTTAAAGATGTTATAAGCCCGATAAGATGTGAAAGTAAAGGAATCAGCCAGACGTAGTGTGTTAACAGAGTTGTATAAAGTTGTATGTTTCTAAAGTAATTGAAACGGAGTGAGTTGTGATAATTCTGATAAAATTCTGAAGTAACTGAATTGACCCGACGCAGTGTGGTCACATAATTATTTCATAACTATGGTGTTTTTGTGTTGATTTGCCCGACGT
>NW_015649033.1:1363-1512 GCF_001515625.1 Sinocyclocheilus rhinocerous | reverse complement strand
ACTGGCCTATAGAGCGACTGATCTTTAAATAGCTCACTCTTTGTGCCAGTCCTAGCTTAAGGCCATACCAGCCTGTCTGCGCCCGATCTCGTCTGATCTCGGCAGCTAAGCAGAGTCGGGCCTAGTACTTGGATGGATGGGAGACCGCC
>NW_015649032.1:3221-4894 GCF_001515625.1 Sinocyclocheilus rhinocerous | reverse complement strand
CATAGCGATGACGTCATCGCAGCATCTCGTTCCCTATTCAGGGAAAGGTTACACACTCAACTGAGATGTTTTCCCCCACGGCTTAAACTGTTTTTACGTTTTTGTGGGCGTACCCAGCAATGCCGAACAAGTCTATTCTACTGGTCACTTGTCAGAAAGGAGAATGCCCATTGATTGGTTAAAATACCTGCCAATCAAAGCACTCCAGTTTCGTCTTTCATGCCCATGGCACGGCATGAATCGGTTTGTTGTGGGCTGAAATTCTCATAATCACTAGAGTATAACGTTAGTTCACCACAGTTGGTAAATAAACGCTAAGCTGAAATGGATATGGAAGAGAAGCCAAAATACGGTAAGTTTTATTCCTGTTTACATTTGCTGGTGTTTGTTGTTAAAGTTTTTGGATAAAAGGTTTTTAAGAGAGCCCTTTCATATTTACGCTTCCAAACAGAAACTGAAATTGGTTTTAATTACTTCGCTGCCGCTAAATAAACACCCAGATATCAAGTCAAGTCAAGTCACCTTTATTTATAAGTGCTTTTAACAATACAGATTGTGTCAAAGCGCTTTACAGTATTGAATAGGAAAATAGTATGTCAATAATGTCAGCTAAGGAAGATGTTTTTGGCTGCACACGCCGTGCTAAAGTGAAAGACTGTGGTGTGGTGTTATATTGTTGGTGTTTTGTTAGTAAGGCAACGCCTAAAAGTCCCTTTATTAGCTTTGTCAGTTCATATTTTGCTATTTCTTTGGAAGTATTTTACCTCGTGTCATGTTTAGTGTGTTTCTTAGTCCTAAACAAACATAAAGTCTGAACAGTTTTATCTGTAAACATTGTGATTTTAATTTTGCAGCCGATCGTTTACTGTAAATTTGGTGGTTGGAAAATATGCTGTGCATTTGGCCTTCCATCACATTGTGTTATGGCCGAAATGTTCATGTGTTCATGTTTTACTATTAGTGTACAGGTTTGTTTATAGATTAATATTCAGAACAATCACAGCAAAGCTGTGGCACAGGGTAAAACTACATACAGACATATGAAACTACGCAGCTGTAGTGTGCATGAATACAACTCCTTGGACACAACATGGACAGCACTGAAAGGCTCAGTTGTGGCTGTTCTAATAGTTTGCATATGGTTTCTGTCCTTGGTTTCAGTTTGAAACCAGTGCTGCTTTAACAAGAACATTATTGCTTATGCATTAGGTTAAAAACCAGTATTTGCAACAATTGCTTTGCAAAAATTAGCTTAAAAAAGCTCTGCTTTTACTCTTGCACAACTCTTCATAAGTAGGCTATATCTTGTAACCCAAGTCATAGAGCACATAGTTAGGGGAGGCTGCTCTCACGAGTTGGAGTGCATGTAATTAAAGGGTGGAATATAGGATGGTGCTTTTTAAAGATGTAAAATAAGGCCTGAACCTCTTAATTTTAAACTCGTATGTTTTTCTGAGCTGTACTTATGTGCTATTTATACTGCTGAGGGCCTGAGTTTGACTTCAGCTGTTTCAAATTAGGGAAGGGATAACTTTTACATGCAGTGCAACTTCTCTAATAGTTTACAAGCACTGTTTGTCACTGAAATCTTGTTATATTGCCTAATTGCAATGAGAATTGTGTAGTAGACTCATTTCTAGCGTAGTATTAAAGGCAAATACTAGCTCAATTTG
>NW_015649032.1:0-2229 GCF_001515625.1 Sinocyclocheilus rhinocerous | reverse complement strand
ATTTACCGTATTGGCCCGAATATAAGACGACCCTGATTATAAGACGACCCCCCTTTTTCCAGATGTACCTTTTGGAAAAAGGCTTTTTAAAAACCAA
The DNA here is from genome assembly GCF_001515625.1 of Sinocyclocheilus rhinocerous. Classification (NCBI taxonomy): domain Eukaryota; kingdom Metazoa; phylum Chordata; class Actinopteri; order Cypriniformes; family Cyprinidae; genus Sinocyclocheilus; species Sinocyclocheilus rhinocerous. The sequence goes on along the minus strand of NW_015649032.1, from coordinate 2,132 downwards.
ATCTTGTTTTTTCTCAGTAAAACAGATTTTGTCTTCAATTATTTTCATATTGCATATTTTTCCTATTTTAATTTTTGTTTTGAAAGTATGGTAAAAACTGGTAAAATGTACCAACAATCACATTTAAACCTATTGTTGTGGGTGTATTATTGACATGTCAAAGTCTAGACCCTGAATATAAGACGACCGCGTTTTTTCAGATGCATTTCCAAGAAAGAAACATCGTCTTATATTCGGGTCAATACGGTAAGCTCAGAATAGATTCCTTCCAGAGACAATTGCGATGCATCCGGAAAATCGCAGAATTGATCCACGAATCGATTTATCGTCCAACCCCTAAAACAATGTGATTCAACTTTGATTTGATTAAATTTTATTTAATTTTTGATTGATTTGTAATCACTTTACGTTTTCTCTGAATCTAAGCATAGTTGAACCAAATGTTTGTTTGTTTGTTTGTTTAATTAAATGACTTTAACTACATCATATCAGCATGAGTGGATTTACATATGAACAGGTCTAACTGTTTGAAAGTTTGGTTTCTCACACTTCAATTTCACACTGATAAATCTATGAAGACAGCAGGCTGTGTGTGACCTACAAGAGAAGATCTTATATTTGTCCGAAGCATTTCAGTCATGCTGCTAATGCAGTTTAGGAAGGTTCAAGAGACACTTACACGACAAAGTTGCTTTGCAACAAAATAGCAAAATTAATGTAAATGAAGTCGAGTGAATGTCATTGCCATCACACCCAACTCAGATGCCTCCTTATGTTAGACACAAAAAAGCTCCATTAAATCCTGTAGAGACAAAACGATGAGAAAAACAGTTCAGAAAGGACACAAGATCAAACGAGGGAAATCCAATATTTTCTTGCTTGGAAAAGGGGTGTTTAGCTCTGCTTGAACCTGATCTAGACTGGTTGAACCAGTTTTCAACAGTGGCAGGTTGGTTTCCCACTTGAAATCAGGAAGTAACAGTCAGATAGTGGGCTGAAGGAATATCGTATCATCCGATAGAGCCGTTGAACATAAATATGCCTGTGGAGGAAGGTGCTTACAAAAAGAGCGGTAATGTCACATGATGGTATCTTCTCTTGTATGCAAGCGTGCTTGTGTTTTTATGGTTTTGGCTTGTGGACAAGCCCTTTGAAGCTCTCGTTGAGCAATTTACCACAAGTATAGTTCTGCTGTTGTGTTCTCTTGTATGAGTAATGAAATAGCTGGGAGTATTTCTGTGCAGTCAGCCTGGTGTCATGTCCAGACAATGATTCAAATGGTTTCCCATAATCTGTGGGATATTTCAGTGGTTGCGTTTTAGTTCCCTGAAGCTGCTCTAATGGCACTGCTGTTGGCTTTTATTCCTTTTGCATTCATTCAGCGTATCCGTAGAAGTGTGTTAACACTGCATTAGTATCATACTAGGCCTTTGTCCATCTTCACAATACCCTGGTCTGCCTGGGAACTAAAGCTCTCAGTCTTTGCATGCCTGTCTCGGAGGGTGTGGATGTTTACAGTCACATGCCACAGTAGAAATTCTCATGTCAATATCTTCCCATTAAGTGGTGGGGGTTTGCCTGCATTTTAGCAATCCATTGTGGCAGTTCTCATTTTAGGACAAATCATTGTAATGATGAGTCCAAACTTAGTTATTATTTACTATAAAGATGAATAGCAAGCAACAACCTTGCAGTTTTTAGTAACTAAGGTTTTAAGCACTTAACAAATCCACAACCGTAAACCTACTTGCTATTACCTTACAAACCTTACAACAATGAACCAACACTTACTATTACTTATTAAAAGGCATCTCATCTCTGCTTTTCTGACTTATTTTATACTAAACTTGGTATTGTACACTATGAAATCAAATGTATGTATTTGAACTGTTGTGTGTGTGAACATATAATCAATACATGTCTCATGAATTTTAACTAATTGAATAGTGCTTGGAATATTTTCACCATGTTCACATACTTTTTAACAGAATAAATGTAATTGTTTTCATGATCAACAAATTTATGCTGATTCTAAGCAATTTTAAGAAGTGAAATTTTTCTAAATTAGTGTTTAAAATAGACACAAATAGTTAAAGGGGTCATATGATGCGATTTAAATTTGTCCTTTCTCT
>NW_015649031.1:387-544 GCF_001515625.1 Sinocyclocheilus rhinocerous | reverse complement strand
AATTACTAAGCAGATTTTCTTTTACAGATAAAATGAGCCAAAAAAAGAGACTTAACTCAGACTGAAAGTCAAAAAATATTAAATGCCCATGAGAAATGTTAAAAACTAATACAATACTAGAAATTGCAAAGTTAATGCATAACCATTGGACAGCAAA
>NW_015649031.1:0-178 GCF_001515625.1 Sinocyclocheilus rhinocerous | reverse complement strand
TGGAGTCTCCAGAAGTACAAGGTGTCAGGTTCTCAGAGACTTAGGTTAAGTATAGAATCCTAAAAAATGACCCCTACTTAATAAGAATCACATACTGACATGTAGTAAAATACTTGAAGACTGATTTTTTAAAATATGCTTTATAGACAGATAAGTTGAGAGTGACTCTTGAAGGACC
>NW_015649030.1:0-539 GCF_001515625.1 Sinocyclocheilus rhinocerous | reverse complement strand
ACATATTTAAATGTTTTTTTCTTGTGAAAATAATTTTCTCATGCCGTAAAATAGCTTGAATGTAACTCTACACTGCTCTAAGTCTAGGAAGTAAACTGTGAGAATTTGATTTATGGTGAAAGGAGAAAGAATTTAATTGAAGTTTAGAAGCAATTGGAACATATAAAGGGCCGTAGTGTGTAATAAAGCACTCACATACTGTCCTCCTCCTCCTTATCCTCTTCCTCTTCCCAGGGGTGTGGACTCGAGTCACTTGACTCGAGACTTGACTCGGACTCGAGTCCCAAATTTGATGACTTGCGACTCGACTCGACATAATTAAAGAAGACTTGAGACTCGACTTAGACTTTGACAGCAATGACTTGAGACTTGACTTGGACCTGAGCCCTGTGACTCGGAAAGACTTTATGATCAGATCAAAGTCGTTATAGACGCGTCCCTGCAGCATGCTTGCGCTTGACTGGCAATAAACCAGAGACTGCGTTCAGGGACCGCTGGATAGGCTAGTATAAATTAATGGAGTAATAACATAACTTACG
>NW_015649029.1:769-1018 GCF_001515625.1 Sinocyclocheilus rhinocerous | reverse complement strand
GTCCAATTATCAAGAGTTATTAACAGAAAATGTAAGCTCATCTGCTACTTCAATATTTGATTCTGCAATGCATAAATGTTTGCTGTGAAACAATATTGCAATTGCTTAGAAGCAAACTACTTTGAATTAGTAAAAGAGTCAAGAGACCAACTAAAGCAAACACTGACCACAATAATGGTGTCAGCGTTTTTTTTTTTTTTTTTCTTGACCAATAAAACATCAACATCTAAACCTCTGTTAATTCTCAGC
>NW_015649029.1:0-156 GCF_001515625.1 Sinocyclocheilus rhinocerous | reverse complement strand
GGAACACTGTTGTAAATACAACTTAACCACTGATTTCTAGTTGTGTCCTCTTTTGGAAGGCCAAACAAACTAGTTTCACACGGCGGGCCTGAGTAAGCAGCAGCGGGCAGGCTTGTGACGACCCCGGGCTGGACTCCGCTTCGTCCACGGTGAAAG
>NW_015649028.1:0-1346 GCF_001515625.1 Sinocyclocheilus rhinocerous | reverse complement strand
CATCAAGTGGGACGCCCGCTGTGTGCAGAACTGCAGAAACAGAAGCTTCTGCCTCCAGAAGTTACTGTTTCACTTTTACACTTTACAGACATTAAAAAAAAGAGGGTTGATGATGGGAGCATGTGAAGACATGGATATCCGAGCAGATTACGGATGATAGAATTAGACAATGCGAGTTAGGCAGGGACTCAGATGAGTCAGGAGGACAGCAAAGAGGAGATTCCGGATTTGGGTGACATAGATATATGGAGAATGGGAACATCTTAAACTGTCATTAACGTGCCATCGCCCTTGAAAAACAGTTGATGTGTCCAAGTAGTGATAACTGCAGGCTGGAGCAGTGAGCGTGGCGGAAGATTAGGGCATGGGGCGTGGATAAAGGTCTTTCTCATTGGTTAGGTTTAGGGTTAGGGGTTAGTTTCTGTTGTAGCGCACCTTTTGCCATGCTTCTCCTCTCGATGTGTCCTTTGTTTTTTATATCTTTTCCCATACACAGGACTTTTTCTCTGTGTAGGTGGGAAGGAAATGTTTGAAGGAAATGTTAAAATAACTATTATATTATACTATAATTAAATTATTGCCTAAGTTTATCATAGCACCTATACACATTTATTGTATCTATCACTATAATAATCATGTATTTTTTTTCTTTTTTTGTATGTGCCTTTGATTCTTTCCTTTGTATAAGTTATTTTGTCATATTGTGTTTACATAAAAACAACATTTAAAAACAAAAAATAAAAGGAAATATTTCTTGCCTTGAATATGTGGGTATTTAAGAAAAGATTATATGTACTAAAATTACATCTACACCAAAATATTTTATATTATCATTAAATATTTAAATATTTTTAGTAGTAATATTTTAAATAGGTGTTAGATATTTAATAATAATATAATACAATATATAGGGATGCACCGATACCGATACTGGTATCGGTATCGGGAATATATATAGTAAAAAAAAATACATCTATTAAAAACTTAGACCAAATATTTATATTATTAAAAATGGTATTATTATTATTATTATTATATACAAACATCAACATGATTACAAATTATAATCACAAATTATTTTATTTTTTTACCTGGTTTTTATTTTCTGTAATTTAGCATAATTTTTCACACAGACTTGAAACTGTCACACCCCTGTGGACGGTTGATTGTGGTTTCTCCCTCTGTGTCCTTATTTGGTTGTTCCTGTTCTAATCATTAGTTAATTACCCTCATTGTGCTCACCTGTCTGCCACCAATTATCCACCCTGTATTAGTTCCTGTCTGTCTGAGCTTTAGTTGTTGGTTATTGTGAATGTTACCCTGTGTGTTGATGTCTACCCTGTCTG
>NW_015649027.1:321-540 GCF_001515625.1 Sinocyclocheilus rhinocerous | reverse complement strand
TGGGGTCTGAGTTCTTGTGAAGTTGTGGTGTGAACAAGAAAGAGCGATAAAGCACGGCTATGGGTGTATTCGCACCAGGAAAAGTCCACTAGTTCACTTGCTTTGGTCCGGACCAAATTGTTGATTTGCATTTCGGATATTTTTCCTAACCGACAACCGCCGCTTGTTAACCGATTATTAACCGTTAACCGACAAGATTATTTTAAATTAGAATTGAAT
>NW_015649027.1:0-253 GCF_001515625.1 Sinocyclocheilus rhinocerous | reverse complement strand
AGGAAGTGCAAAAACAGGCTAATCATGGAGGTCTTTTGTAGAGCAATTTTTATTCTTTTACTGATTTGGTGTTATCAGATACTAACGCAATATGAAGAAACTTATGAGTATCATATGAGACAATATCATATGATGTAATTATGACTTGCCGAAATAAAATCTATAGATATAAAATACGTAAAGCATATCACAATGTTAGTTTAAACAATTAACCTAGATAAATGTGCGCTATTAGGTGCATATCCAATCGTTT
>NW_015649026.1:0-890 GCF_001515625.1 Sinocyclocheilus rhinocerous | reverse complement strand
CTTGCGTGGCTGAACGCCACTTGTCCCTCTAAGAAGTTGAACGCCCACCGCACGGGGCCGCGTAACTATTTAGCAAGCTGGAGTCTCATTTTAACTATTTAACAAGCCGGAGTCTCGTTCGTTATCGGAATGAACCAGACAAATCGCTCCACCAACTAAGAACGGCCATGCACCACCACCCACAGAATCGAGAAAGAGCTATCAATCCGTCAATCCTTTCCGTGTCCGGGCCGGGTGAGGTTTCCCGTGTTGAGTCAAATTAAGCCGCAGGCTCCACTCCTGGTGGTGCCCTTCCGTCAATTCCTTTAAGTTTCAGCTTTGCAACCATACTCCCCCCGGAACCCAAAGACTCGTGGTTTCCCGCATGCTGCCCGGCGGGTCATGGGAATAATGCCGCCAGATTGCGGGTCGGCATCGTTTACGGTCAGAACTACGACGGTATCTGATCGTCTTCGAACCTCCGACTTTCGTTCTTGATTAATGAAAACATTCTTGGCAAATGCTTTCGCTTTAACTGAGATTCCAAGCTTTATAAAGCAAACATATTCTAAAGCACTCATTTCGAGTCATTTCACTATTTTTTTTTATTTCAGAATTGTTCAGCAAATAAACACACACACACACATACATATAAAACTGAGATTCCAAACTTTATATTGATATAAATTACTTAATTGTAACCGCAGATTTGGCCGAATTAAATATTTTTGTTGGAATTCTGTATTTTTCAACACGTGTTGAATTCACCAGATTTCACTACTTTTAAAATTCAGTCACTGATTTATTTTTTTAAAACTACTTCAATTTAATATTAGTTTAATATATATATTTATTTATGTACTTAGCACCCTATTTATGCACTCTTCCTCTCATATCTATGAGAACACACA
>NW_015649025.1:0-478 GCF_001515625.1 Sinocyclocheilus rhinocerous | reverse complement strand
CAAAAACACTTTCAGGAGGACAGGTGTGTTCTTCTTCGCAAGTGTATGGAGTACCTTCATACAGGAGTGTTCGGGGAAGCATTGAGTTGGGTTTGTATACAGTTTTCAAATTTTTAGATCCTAACTCTAACGTCCATCTGCCTAGTCTGGCGCTGGATACTCCCTTCACCTTTCCGTTTAAAAGAAGTTGCAGAGGTGTGTGTGGAGTATGCAATGTTACTTCATTGAAACCATAAATGTATTCAAAATGTGACATTGCCCAATGGACAGATAGGAGGTGTCTTGTACAGGAGTCAAAAGCTTTTTCAACTGGGGAAAGTACTCGAGAAGCATAAGCAATGGGTCGCAAATTTTCCTGTACTTCTTGAAGGAGGACGGCTGAAAGAGCCTCCTCCGTTACAGCTGTCTGCAAAATAAATGGTTGTGTTCTGTTTGGATTGCGTAAGGCTGGAGCTTCAAACAATGCCACTTTCAGCTT
>NW_015649024.1:0-1432 GCF_001515625.1 Sinocyclocheilus rhinocerous | reverse complement strand
AGTCTAGTTGTTTTTTTCTGTGGTATTTTTTTGATAAAACCATAGGCATAAAACCGAATAAATATGTTTGACATCTAAATGTTTGACTTAAAATTTGTTTAATGGATTTTTTTTTAATCTTATTGGAATCGGAATTAGGAATCGATAAGAATCGGAATCGATAAGCAGAATCGGAACCGGAATCGGAATCAATAAAATTCAAACAATACCCAACCCTATAAATAGTAGATGTTTATATTTTCTATAGAGCGTTCAAAATACAGAACTATTGAAATAGGCGTATCGTTTCCGACACGCGCTGTACGCCGTAGACCAATCACAACAGACTAGGCCATCTGACCAATCAGAGCAGAGCAGAGTAGGCTCACGGAAAGGAGGGGTTTAGAGAGACTGAATCTTTGAACTGCTTCGAATGAATCATTTGAGAATCGTTGGAAAATGAGTTGATATTAAATGCATATTTTGAGAAAACGAAAGTGTTTTTTGACCTTGCATTCATGTAATCCTGTAGGAGACTTCCAAAACAATATTAGGAACCGTAAAAATGGCATAATAGGGGCATTTTAAGAATATGTTCACAACACAAAGCTCCTTCCCCAGTCCACTTATTCAATTTATGAAAACTAAGCTGTAAAAACAGGCCAGCAAACATCAATATGCTGTTATAAATTTTTGACGGTAGAAGTCTTAAAGGTACAGCATCAAAAATAGTTTGTTGTCAGACTGTCAGTTAGAGAATCAAAAACTTTTGTAATATATATTGGCAGATACTGGCTGTTTATTGTTGACAGTGAATGTTTAATTGCCTGTTTTAATATTTAGCTATTTATATCCCTTTGAATGGATAGCAATAGATTATAGATTTGTAAATGGGACACGTAACAAGTTGGGATATCTAAATTCATATTAATATAGAAACTATTTATTTTAGTTTTGTGTTTTCTTCTCCTTTTTTTAGTAAGTAGTAAAGATTTATAATATCAGCCATTTATCAGTTAGTAGTCGTAAAATGAATTTAGTTATTGGTTTATCAGAAGAGATTATGTTGTCATAAAAATGCTACAGTTTAGATTAGAACAATATGAATATGCCCTTGAAGTTGGGATAGTGAAATGTACTGAATGATATATAGACTTGGGATAAAGTAATGGCAGATTGTGATGCACCCTCAAAAGCATCTCATTATGCATGAATAATGAATATTCATTCACATGGTTATCGCTGTTTGATTCAGAACCACCTAAACGGTTTAAATGATGATGGAAATATCCTCAGACAAGAGAATGACTTCATATCTGCATTACACCAGGAAGACACATCTGTACATTGAACTAGCTTTCTCTGTGTTTATTTCTTTGGTTCATATTGTTGTAGAGTATGTTTTATACAATGTTGTCATGTTAGCACATGTTCCAGCACAAGTGGTGGTGAT
>NW_015649023.1:0-589 GCF_001515625.1 Sinocyclocheilus rhinocerous | reverse complement strand
AAAAAATTATCTTTACAAGAACACAACTGCCTTATAATGCCTGTAAATCATTAAAAATACTAACACATTTTCTGGCTTACACAAAACTTAAAAAATAATTATTCAGTTTGTAAATCTGTATTAGAAAAGGATGGTTAAAGGGCATTTTAATAAATCCAGTAGGCAACTAAGGTGCGTAGATCCAAAATATACGATAATATAGAGATGAAAAAGATCTGCACTCGTCCAGATTCAGCCAAAAGGGCTTATTACATTTATTGCTCAGAGGTCACAAAAATGTGCAAAAAGTGCAAATGTGCAGAACGTTGTCGGGTATTAACCCTTCCTCAGTGCCATGTGCTACTGAGCAACACCTGCGCTCATTAAAACATGCATTACTGTAATACACCTAATGTCACGAAGATACAAAAAAACATATCTCAAAACATATAACCAAATACAGCAAATACATTTGTAAATCATCCAAAATAATCCATATATAACTACACAAACGAAATATACATACAAATAAATACCAACAATCTCATAACAAACGTTTTAAACATCAGTTTTTATATACAATAAATAGACATCATACCAAAGTACTTGT
>NW_015649022.1:0-493 GCF_001515625.1 Sinocyclocheilus rhinocerous | reverse complement strand
TTGTGATATATTTTAGGTCATAGGCCTAAATTTACAATGGACATTTATCAGTATCTCCTGCAAGGAAACCCCACTGCGTCAGAACAGGTGCCATGCTGATGAAGCCTTCATTTTGAATTAAGACTTCTTAATTGAGGTAAGAGCAAACTTATGTCCAGCTTGTATTGATGAAAATGTTTGTTAAATGAGTAAACGTACCAATTAAGGTTACCAAGACCATCAGACTGTAATTAACAAAGGGGAAAAAAACAAGCTTTTTGTGATCAAAAGCTGTTATCAGGGATGCAAACTCGTCAGCTTTCTGTGAAATTTGCCGTTTTGGATCCAAAATAGGTTATTATTGTGATTAGTCCAGATCTGATGAGTTTTTGAAAAGGGGTAGCAGGGGTTGTCTGTGATCAGTAAATTTGCCACCGTAGCATGCCTGCCATACCGTTTTGCATGTGCGCGTGAGACAGAACCATTTGATTGTGCATGAGGTTAAGCAATAGCG
>NW_015649021.1:0-638 GCF_001515625.1 Sinocyclocheilus rhinocerous | reverse complement strand
TTCAGACTTATGTGCCCTCTAGAAGCTTGCGTTCAGCAAGTGAACATCGCTTTATTGTGCCATCACAAAGAGGCACAAAATCACTTTCAAGGACTTTTACATTAAATGTTCCCTCCTGGTGGAATGACCTGCCCAACTCAATCCGAGCATCTTCAAGAATCGGCTAAAAACACATCTCTTCCATCTTTATTTGACCCTCTAACTCTAGCACTCTCTATTCTAATTCTAATCTTTATAAAAAAAAAAAAAGTTAAAAAATTTTTTAAATAACCCCTTTTAGACTTGCACTCTATTCATTTACTAACTGCTTGTTTTCTTTAAAAACAAAACAAAACAAAACAAAATAAAACAAAAAAACTCTAGCTAGCTTCTCTAATATTTTTGTATTCTATCTATTTGTTTTCGTTTTATTTATTATACAATTAACAAAAGCAAAAAAGTCCTCTAACACCAGCTTGCTCTATTCTTTTTCTATTTTATCTGTTTTCTTTTTATTTATTATTTAATAAAAAAAAATACATTGCTACTAGGGGTTGCGCCGACTAATCGACTAGTCAACTTCAATACTCTGCCATGATGCTTTAAGCTTGACGTCATGGGGAAGTTGTGGCCTAATGGTTAGAGAGTCGGACTCGTAA
>NW_015649020.1:0-547 GCF_001515625.1 Sinocyclocheilus rhinocerous | reverse complement strand
TGCTTCATATGAGACCACTTCAGCACTGGCTACACTCCCGAGTCCGGAGGCAATCATAACAGTGGCCTTTTACTGGAGCCACCCCTTAAAAATGGATAAGGGTCTGAATGAGGGTTGAAAATAATATTGGGGGTTCAGCCCCTGGACAAACCTTGCCTTTCTACGGGCTGGGGTGCCCTTAGAACAAGTGTCCCCGCATGTCATTGTCATGACGGATGCCTCCAGTACGGGCTGGGGCGCTACATGCAACGGGCAGGCAGCCTCGGTGCTCTGGACAGGGCCCCGACTGCTTTGGCACATCAATTGCCTAGAGCTGTTGGCAGTGCATCTGGCCTTGCGGCAGTTCTGGCCACTGCTGCAAGACAAGCATGTGTTGGTCCGCACGGACAACACTGCGGCGGTTTCGTACATCAACCGGCAGGGAGGTCTACGATCACGTCGCATGTCACAGCTCGCCCGCCATCTCCTATGGAGTCAGACGCGGCTTCAAATCGCTGCGTGTCGTCCACATTCCGGGGGAGCTCAATCGTGCAGCCGATGCGCTCTC
>NW_015649019.1:0-606 GCF_001515625.1 Sinocyclocheilus rhinocerous | reverse complement strand
ACACCGTCATTGCTCAGAGACGCAAAACTGTGCTATGGTGGCTGTAAAACGCAAGCCTCTTAATTAACTTATTATTTATTGAACTGTTGTAAAAACAAATCTGTATGTAATCATGCTAAATTTTGAAGGAAAAAACGGCACTCTTCGTGTGATATTGATTTACTATATGAAATGATATAAATATATAAATTTTCCCTATATCTTGATTTTAACTATATGAAATGATATAAATATGTACATTTTCTGCCCCCATATCTTGAATTTTGTGATCTTTCTTAATGCATTTTAATAGACTGAATCATGCAGTGAAAGAATGCACTCTAAATGCGTGCGTGGACTAGTCTATCTACTAGACTACACGGCACTCTGTAGGAGTGTTTTGTTTGGTTTTTGGCAAAATACTGAATGTCAAATCGCACATCGTTAAAACAACAATTACGATATTATCGCAGACGATATATATCGCACACCCTGCACCACTGTCTTTTTGGCTAATTTGTGCAAAACCTTTTAACCACCAATGCAACAATGCAAACCTTACCTCTACATGCTTGCGAAGGATTGATATCAAGATTTTATAAGCTGCTAGTTTGGTCTCCCTAGGCA
>NW_015649018.1:0-558 GCF_001515625.1 Sinocyclocheilus rhinocerous | reverse complement strand
CCTCGACTGGAACAGCTCACGGTGTCGGCGTACGGGCCCTACTGGCTGACGAGCCCCTGCTGATCAGTGGGCAGAGGGCAAATGGCTGATCGAGAGGGCCCATGAAGCCTCCGACTGTAGATCAAGACTCAGGACGATGGACGTGTGGGTCCTTTCGGTTTGGCAATGTAAAAAGGCTTTGGGCTGACCGGCAAGGAGGACTCTCACGACATCCGACGGGCGATCAAGACTCACGACATCAGATAAGTCTCGCTCAAGACTCACGGCATCAGATGGATAAGTCTCGCTTGCGGGCGGCAAGTATAGAAGCCCAACCGGGAGTACTCTCGCTGACATCTGACGGGAGATCAAGACTCACTGCATCAGACGGGTAAGCCTCGCCGACCGTAGAATGGAAAAGGTAAAGTTGTGTGGCCGGGAAGCTCTCGCCGGCATCCGACGGGAGCTCAATACTCACGGCATCGGACGGGTAAGCCTCGTAGGATGGAAAAGGTAATTTTTATTTTTTTTTGATTACATTAAAGGGGTCATATGATGCAATTTCATTTTTTCCTTTCT
>NW_015649017.1:0-1339 GCF_001515625.1 Sinocyclocheilus rhinocerous | reverse complement strand
CAAAGGTTTTTCTCCAGTTTTGAAGTGATTTTTCTCTTCAACTTCCCTCAATTCCTCATTGTGCTCATTTTCTTCAATCAACTCTATAAAAACTCATTTTCTTCATTTAACTCTGAAATAAAAGTAAAAATGGTTTATTTTCATTAACTCATAAAAAATAGAAATGTGAAAAGACATAAACGTGAACCCTGATGTAACAGCAGAAAGTAGACAATTGCTATACATTTTGATGCAGTTTTATAAATACATCTAGTACATTTTATATAAAAGTCTCTGAAACTTTTCATGAATGAGGTACATTGATCTTGAAATTATGATTTTTAAAAGATTATAAGCACAAATCCATTGTTTCTGTAGGAAAAACGTTTACATGTTTGATCAACAACACAATTATCTAACAAATAATTTGGTTGCAAAAAAAGTACCCAGATCATAGAAAGTGATTATTTAGTTATATTATTGCGGAGCTCTAAAGAGTTTTCCAATTACAACACAAATAAATTACATCACTATAAAACTACTTGAAACTGTATAACCATCAGCATTATTAGTGAAGAATGAAGAATATACACCAACCTGTTAGTTCTTCAGTATCTTCAGTGTGTTTGATTCTGCAGGGTTCTGGATCTCTCATCTTCTCTCTGTCCTCTTTAATAAACTCAGTCTTTACAGATTTCTTCCTCATGCTTTGATGCTCGTCTGCACTGATAAACTGATGGGGATATTCCAGCTGAATTTCTGTGTGGAAGAAGCAGATTTGCCATAATCAACAAGAAATCAAGAAGTGTTGTCTCTTTGTAAATCATTATATCACTATATTAAAAGAGTGTCGACACAAAGGTAAGAGTGTAGAGTACATCAGTTTAAAATGCTCATTCAGTAACACTGCACTCACATAAGTGCTAATTCACACATTCTATGTATTTCTGTGTTGTCGGTCTTTCTAAATAACAGTAAGAATGAACAATGAAAGCATAAACAGAAATCTGCTGACACTCATCATCATTAACAACTACAGGTAAATAACTACACTAGAGTTATTTACTGTATCGTTCTCACAGTATTTCTGCTGTTTGTCAGCGCTGTTTCATCTGGCTTTTAACTAGTTTAAATCAGCGAGTCATTTGTGTTCTTCACTTAACTCAAGCGCTTCACACTGGATCTCACTAGGGGTGGGAATCTTTAGTCACCTCACGATCCGATCCGATTCCAATTCTGTGAGTCACGATCCGATTCCATAACGATTCTTGATCTACTTTTCCCCCTGTATTAATTAATTAGTTTACAGACTTGTGAATCTTAAAATCCTTACATTTGCATATCCTTACATAAGTAATTA
>NW_015649016.1:0-1578 GCF_001515625.1 Sinocyclocheilus rhinocerous | reverse complement strand
CTGAGCCTTTTTAATGACAACATCAATGTGAATGTAATGTAAAAAAAAACATGATATTTAGTTTGACATCCATTGGTTAAGCATCTCATTTTACTGATACCTTGTTGAAAAACAGCTTTTTAAGAGTGTCAAAAATTATTTGGACTATATCTGTGTAAAGTGGCAGAACTAGGAAAAGCTGATGTTGTTACCAAGCTTGAAAAAATGTTGAAGCATATTTTGCTGTATGTTTCGACATTACAAACACACCTACAGAACAGCTGTAGAGGTAAAAAAAAAAAAACGTAGTATGCCTAATGCCGGAGTTGTGCTACTGTATAAAAATGGTATGACAGATCTGGGAAGAGAAAAGTAGATTTGATAAAGTAGAGTTCAGGTGTTCCGATACTAACATAGAACATGAGTTACCTGAGAAAACCACACATAACTTAACACATAAGTTAAATAGTGCACACAATCCTTGAGCTTTTGACTCTTGACTGACATTAGGTTTGTTCTAAAACTTATCGGCTTAAGTTGTGACGCTTCAAGAGAAAAATGGTTCCCTTTCAGTCGGTCACTACGAGTCACGTTGTGACCGACGAATTGGGATATCGCTTCGATAGACCAATCTACTTCGAGTGTAAACTAAACGAGCCAATTCACATTGGCATGCAATTATTGCATCCAGCTGCCGCTGATCACAGCGTGAGTATAATAAGGCAACAGGTGCAATGCATACCAGCTTTTCGCTTCGGAGCCGAGCGACAACATCGTTCTGCTCTATGTTTATTACGAGTTCAGCACGCTCTCGGAAGCTTCCGTGTTGGCGGGACGGCGCTTCAGCGGTGGTCATTTCAGTGTCGAGTGGGTTGCGCACTTCAGGCTGCACTACCCCCTGTCGTGTTGCAAAGCGGCCATCTCCCCTGTGCGCCTCAGCACTAAAAGAGCATTTCCTAAAAAGAGCACATTTCTCTAAAAGAGCTACACGGGTGCGTCTTTATAAAGACGACGGATCGTCCTTATAAGGATGCCGTTTCACCCGTGTGTTTCTGGGTGCGGTCGTTACCTGGCACCGGGTGATGGTCACGATCGCTGCCTCACGTGTCTGGGCATCAAGTACGCTGAGGTGGCCTTCGTGGATGAGTCATGTTCTCATTGCGGGAAGATGACCATCTCGGAGCTGCGAACCAGGCTCCGCTACTCGCAAGGGGGCGGAGTCCCGTTGGCGCTGCCGCGATCTGGGGCTCGTTCTGGCGGAAGGCAGATGAGAACCACTTCCAGCTTGAGGGTTACAGTGATGGCAAACCCCGCAGGGAACCAACCCTCTGGGGACCATCCACCCTCTTGCCCCGCCGATCCAGTGGAGCGACCCACGGAACGCGCTGGGCCCTCTTTAAAGAGCGTACCAGCGGTATCCAGTGGACCTCCCCCCGACCAGATGTCGATCTCAGCATCGGAGGGAGAGCTGTCCGATGAGGATTTTCGGCCGCGCTGCCGCCCTCCGGGACGGTGGCAAAGCCGGAATCGGATCCGGAGATGACAGCTATGCTATCCCGGGCCGCCGAAAGGGTCGGGCTCGACTGGAAACCTCCACCG
>NW_015649015.1:0-497 GCF_001515625.1 Sinocyclocheilus rhinocerous | reverse complement strand
TAACACACATTACATTTTCAAAAGGAAATAAATAAAATAAATATTCAAATAAAACTTTTAGCGTAATTTAAACAAAAAGTGCTTAAGAAAAAAAACTGCACTATGCTTGGCTACACTTACGCTGTACATCACAGATGTAAATGAAAACATGTGAAGCTACAGAATGGTTTACTGCATATAACAATTTTTTTTTTTACTTGATACCTTTCTTGAACCATTTTGGAAGAAACTGAGGTAGCTTACGGCAGTTTGAACAGTACCATTTTCCTTTTGGAGCAATCTCAACATTAACGCATGAATAGTGAAACCACTGAATATGACATTTTGCATTGTCACACAAAATCATCTGACCAAACTCAACCTGGCCACAGTGACACCAGCTTTTTTCTTGCCCACTGCCACTTGCACCATTGTCAGATTGTACACAGAATGGACATTTAATTTCAATGACAGACACCACAACAATCACAAGAAACAAGGCCATCCGGGGAAGCACC
>NW_015649014.1:0-886 GCF_001515625.1 Sinocyclocheilus rhinocerous | reverse complement strand
ACAGTGTGATTTATAGATTAAGTATTTCAAATATAGGCTATTATAGTTTTAGAGTTTTTTTTTCTTACCATCTTTTGGGGGTTTCTTGCTTTTAGACTAGTCGACTAGTCGGATACAAAACTTTCGTTTAAACGTCAGTCAAATTAGTCGTCGCGCGCATCCCTAGTGAAAATGTAGAAGTTTAATGACTTTAATTAATTAGACATGCTTTTTAATTAATACAATTTTATTTAACTATTAAAAAGGAGTCGAGAAAAATTTAAATGGAAAAAACGGAATTTAGAAAAAAATTAAACGGAATTTAGGAAAAAATAAAACGGATTTCATAGGGCCCTAACTATCCCTCAGCCTTGCTGCGCCCCCCAGTTTGGCAACCACTGCTTTATTTTTTTTAATTGATACATTAATCATGTTTATTATATTTTTTTTTATTAAAGTGGAAATCAGTTTACTAAATAATGTAAACTTGACTGACTGCTTCACTTCCACTTTAAAGGGATATTTATGTTGTTTATTATTTATTTTTATTTATACTATTTATAATTTTTGTGCAATTACTTGCCTTTCAGTTGAGTTTGTGGCAAAACATTTTGCAGTGTTTACATGTTGTTTATTACTGCATAAAATTTATTAAAATAGATGTTTAATTTCATAAAGTACAAGCTGATTTCAAAATGCACCAACTTTTTTGCATTTTGTGTTTTTCAGTTGAATAAAAGACTATTTTTCCCTATATATTTCATCATTGAGGATTTCTTTAAAAAAGTCTAAAAATCTTGTCTCGTCTCGTGAACCCAGTCTCATGTCTCGTCTCGTGGGATAAGGGTCTCGTCACATCCCTAATAATTGACAGCATATACAAACAAAAATCTACTTTTCTTCAACG
>NW_015649013.1:315-526 GCF_001515625.1 Sinocyclocheilus rhinocerous | reverse complement strand
GACTTGACATGACTCATGAAGATCAGCTGTGACTTGACATGACTCGGGAAGATCAGCTGTGGCTTGACTTGACTCGGGAAGATCAGCTGTGACTTGACTTGTCTCATGACAATTGTGACTTGATTGATTTGACTCAGGAATGGAAGTTGTGACATGACGGGGCGCTGTTGTGTCCGCCATTTTGCGATCAGGCTCCGCTGTCGCCGCCATT
>NW_015649013.1:0-183 GCF_001515625.1 Sinocyclocheilus rhinocerous | reverse complement strand
GCCTCATGAAGATCAACGGTGACATGACTTGACTCAGGAAGATCAACGGTGACATGACTTGACTCATGACGATCAACCGTGACTTGACTTGACTCATGAAGATCAACCGTGACATGACTTGACTCAAGAAGATCAATGGTGACTTGACTTGGCTCATGACAATCAACGGTGACTTGAGTTGAC
>NW_015649012.1:0-1072 GCF_001515625.1 Sinocyclocheilus rhinocerous | reverse complement strand
CAGATTTGAGGAAGAATGAGTCATCCTTCAGGATCATACATAAAAAAAAATCAATCAATCAATGATAAAAATACATAAAAAAATACATAAAAACTTAATCATGAGACCATTTTAATTGAGACACTTATTTTACGCACGCCACTGAGAACAGTGTAGTTTTACCGAGCAAACAGCAGAACCGGCGAGAAAGACCGTGGCATCTGGGGATGAGAGAGCGCCAGTCCCTGCTGAGGATTACACACATGTACATATATACTAAAAAAAAAAAAAACTAACCTACTGTATAAAAATGTACAGATACAGGGTAGGTAGCTGGATAAGGAGTGCAAATCACAGTGTGTCAGTCAGATACAAGTCCTCTGCCCTTGCAGAGGAGAGTCATTATATAGAATTATTAGGAATGGCTGGTAGATAGTAATATGCAAGCAACTAGTTAATAACTAAAGTGTTACATTAAATAAATAAATAAATGTTTGTGTGTGTGTGTGTGTGTGTGCGTATATACAGCATTGGCTAGCGGCAGCTGGCACTTATGTGTGTGTGTGTTCTTTATGGGAAAATGCTTATGCAATTTAGCTTATTGGGGTCACATTCTGATCGTATCTGCTTGCTGGTATGTAATATGCATCATCAAATCTTTTATTTACAAACAAAACAGTGTAGTTTACAGCAGAAACGGCGACAAACGATCGTGACTCCTGGCAAGAACTCTGGCAGCTGATACATAAAAATGTATAATAATAATAATAATACAATTGTGGGAACTTTGCATCATCATTTTCAAAAAACACCAACGCTATTTAGAGTGTCAGGACGCCTTAATCTCTTTATACCATTTTCTCAATCAATGCAAGAATAGAAAGCCCATATTTTCATATACAGATCAAGTATAATGTCAAATATGCTTGGCTTAAATCACAACACCACTCAAAACTACCACAGCAACCACGTCACGCCCAGATTTCTGTTCAGAGGGAGAGCAAAGAGCTATACACCTTCTTCACATTAGCACAAAAATAAACAGTAAGTTTAATTCTCTCTGGTATATTTAACAGGTTTATGATGACAACAG
>NW_015649011.1:751-851 GCF_001515625.1 Sinocyclocheilus rhinocerous | reverse complement strand
TTGTGATCGCTGAATAAATGCACTTACTCAATCGCTGTTGTTTTAGGAGAGAAATAGACTATGGAATTAGTGGAATTAGTGGAATTACTAGGAATTTCAC
>NW_015649011.1:0-546 GCF_001515625.1 Sinocyclocheilus rhinocerous | reverse complement strand
AGTGCAATACCTGAAATGCAAAAGTAAATTTCTCAAATGACAACACTCACTGCGATTTATAATTTTGGAATTTTTTTTTTTTTTATCAGTTTAACCATTATACAGAATGACGAAAATGTCAAATGTGACTAATATTTCATTGACTAAAAAACCATTGACTAAAATGCTCATACATTTCATTGAATAAACAAAAACAGGACAAGTTTGTCTAAATATGATAACTAAAATGTACATTTGAGTAAGACTAAGACTAAATAAAAAATGGCTGCCAAAATTAATACTGCTGTACGGTTAATTAATAATCTTAATGCTAAAATGTCAAGTTTTCTTCTAATAAACTAGACTAAAATGTTGAGACTTTTAGTCGACTAAAACTTGACTAAAACTAAATAGGATAAGGTTGACTAAATATGATAAAAACTAACAAGGACATTTTAGCCCGGGACTAAGACTAAGACTAAAATGAAAATAGCTGACAAAATTAACACTAGTTAACCTCCTCCAGCGGAACTTTTTGCAGATTTGAATGATGACAGCGAAAATAAC
>NW_015649010.1:0-797 GCF_001515625.1 Sinocyclocheilus rhinocerous | reverse complement strand
AACTGAATGTCATTTACATTCTGTTGCTTTTATATGAAAATAGACCTACATATGATGAACAAGACACCCAAAGTCCCCACAAAGACCAGTTTTCCATCCATTATTTTTATCATTACTTTATAGGTATTTTTGAAATATATCAACAATCACGTATCATTCACATGTAATCATTCATATAAAAACATGATCTCAGAGATAAAACGTCACTGCCAGAGGATGTTGTGTAGATTTTAAAGAGTAACCGACGATGTATTTAAGCTTTCATCATTTACAACTTATCACACACAATTAGAAATAAGACATTTGGTTATGACTTACATTGGAATCATACAGACAGATGATACAGAAGCTTTAATGTTGGGTGGTATAAATATAATATTTCATGCATGCTGTGTTTGCAAGTTAGGGTTAATAAATTAACAGAGAAATACAAATTATATTAATAGGGGTAAAAAAATAATAATTAGCTGAACTATTATGAGGAGAAGACAGAAAAATCCATTCCATGGCATGATCTTCTCATGTGTTCCTGCTGATTTTACTCACGAGAAACAAGAAACACTGAAGATGATTCAAGATGATTTGGAGAAGATTCCTAAACAAACATAATCATGATGATGAACAAAGACTATCTGGAGGGTGTTTTACAGAAATGAATGCTGTTTGCTTCTGCTGAGGCTATCAGTCTGTGTTCATCTTAATTCTGCTTTATTAAAATTATGTTTAATAACAGAGCAATTCCTGATGAAGATCAACATTACAGACTTGCCCGCAGTGTCATTATTTTCACACCGGTA
>NW_015649009.1:0-318 GCF_001515625.1 Sinocyclocheilus rhinocerous | reverse complement strand
CATCTATCTATCTATCTCAGTCTGATTCTATCTATCTATCTATCTCTTTATCTATTTATATCTATCTATCTATCTATCTATCTATCTTCATAGCAACACTGTAGCAACTATCCAAACCAACCTAGCAACCACCCCGGGTACCTTAGCAACCGCATGCTAATCATGCTAATGACATGCTAGTCACTTGCTAATCATGCTGGAAACATGCTAGCGACATGTTAGTAACCTGCTAATCATGCTAGCGACATGCTAGTCTCTTGTTAATTATGCTAACAACATGTTAGTAGCATGCTAATCATGCTAGAA
Source organism: Sinocyclocheilus rhinocerous (assembly GCF_001515625.1). NCBI lineage: Eukaryota > Metazoa > Chordata > Actinopteri > Cypriniformes > Cyprinidae > Sinocyclocheilus > Sinocyclocheilus rhinocerous. The sequence goes on along the minus strand of NW_015649009.1, from coordinate 12 downwards.
ACATGCTAGCAA
>NW_015649008.1:0-703 GCF_001515625.1 Sinocyclocheilus rhinocerous | reverse complement strand
AGTCCAAAACGCTTGATCGTCACGTGATTCATGTAGACTTCAAATCCATGAGTTCCAAAGATGTCACGTCCGCTTTGCTCGCCGCCATATTTGTGTCCGACATGACAAACACAGCAAGACTGAAAAGAAACAATATTTGGAAAAACCATCTGTTATTGGTTGCGATCCTTATTTATTGTCTCAAACTGTGTTGTGTCCGTTAAAATCTGCGACGCGTCTGCCCCAACTTACTTTTCTGGACATTTATATATATCTTATAATCCATCACTAACTCAGCAGCACCCATAAGGGGCACACATATACTAACATGGAAGCTATCAGCTCAGATTTGTAAACAAAAACAGAAAAGTTCAGATTACTTGATCACAATTTGATTTTGATTTAATTTTAGACAAATACAAAATACTAAGTTTTATTTTTGTAGTCAGTTACATGTAAGTGAGGCAACAATTATCAAATTAAAGTCTAGAGTAGTCATGCTAGTTAGCAAGTAGCGAGTTGTCAGCTAAAGGGCTAACAGCTGGTTAGCTAACATTGGCACTCTAGCTCGCAGATAACTAACGTTAGAGTTAATGTTAGCCATAGATGTTCTTGTTTTGTTTTAGAACTAGGTACGACCTTTCACATAGATAGGTTTTCCATCCAACTCATTTGCATGTTTTAAGCGCATTCATGAAAATACGGCTAAACAAAATGCAAATCA
>NW_015649007.1:0-473 GCF_001515625.1 Sinocyclocheilus rhinocerous | reverse complement strand
GTGTGTAGGGTAAACATTTGAATTTGAGTATGTCAAATTTAGGCGCAAATACCAAAAACGCCCCAGACAATGTGTGGGCAGGTGTTTGACATCAATGAGAGACGTTATAAAAGCTCCATTTGTTTCTGACTGGAAGAGAAAGAGTCTGAGAGTGTGATGGAGGAATGAGAGTGAATATTGAGTCAATGTGTGTTTGAAGAAAGAGAAGATGAATGAAAGAAAAGAGTCAGAAAGATGCCCTTCTTTTGAGGCTTTAGTTTGTTTCTTTTGTGGATTCAGTAGAGATGCGTCTCTTGATGTTTGGATGAAGTTCAGACTTTCATCACACTCATTCTCCAGCAGGAGAGACTCCAGCGTGACTGTGATCAACACTGATCCGGATCATTGAGCAGCTCCCCTCACATTTCAGCATCATTACTAATCAATCTGACCTTTTATTTAGTGATTTGACTGAGATTATTGGCCTGTTCACA
>NW_015649006.1:319-1643 GCF_001515625.1 Sinocyclocheilus rhinocerous | reverse complement strand
AAAAGAATAACCAAGACAACTATCACATAGCGGGAAACTACAACAAAGGGGAGGGAACTAATGAAAACAAACTATAAGTCCATGAAAACAGAAACTAAGATAAAATAACTGAAAGTCTGTAAACCACAGGTTACTGTTAATTGATGAATCTATATTTTTGTAGCACTAAATAAAATGGCACAGTATGCACTTGCCTCTCCCACATTCAAACTAAATGCAGGGCTTGGAAAAACTCCTAATATGGGTCTTAAAGCAACATACACTCACACCGTTACAGTATGAGAATGAGTTTTATGTTCCCAATAAACCCAATAGACCCAATAAATTGTTAAGATGAAATCTTAATGTCTGTGGTGTTAAAATGTTCATCTTTCTAAAATAAACCCATTTGAACAAGTCAGTATCTCAACATGACAAACATCTTCCTTACAGATGCCAAATATACAGTTTAAAAGTTCATTTTGAATAACAGTTAAGATGCTTTTGAAGTGAGACTGTGAACTGTAAAGTGCATCTTAAACTAAAATCTCAAAGTTACTATTATATCTTCTACAACGTTATGATGTTGCAGTTTTGTGCTACTTTCCACGAGTCATAGTTCCTCTTTTGAGTTACACACTTTTTTTTAATTTGCTACCTAATTGTGAAATTAGTGGAATAGATATGCATGTGTGATCGGTTTCTGTTTGGAAAAACATTACTGATGCCATTAAGCATCTTAAACTCAACACATTTCCAAGAATGGATAGATGGTTTGTTTTCGGAATTCTATGGATTGTTTGCTAAAAAATAAATGTTTTCATAGATAGTAATATAAAAGGTTAACTTCCCCTACACTTACTCAAGGCATTAAGTAACAAAGGCAATATGTCTTAATAACAATTACAACATTTAAGCCTTGTACAAGATGCTATAATAGATACCATTATGTTTTTTTTAAGGTACACACATTTCTAATGGACTATTTGTATATGTAGCATATGTATAAGTCTGTGCATAAATACTTCCAGTTTCTTCTGATGCCAGTTCAGAGAGCACTGCATGTTTGTGTTAGGCGAGTGAATGAAACAAAATTTACTGTTGTGATGGAACGACTGCCTCCCCTTAATTAACCCTAATCAAACATACATGAATAAGCTAATCAAGGTATTCAGGACTACTTGAAGGCTACAGGCAGGTGAGTTTTATCAGGGTTGGAACTCTGCAGGACAGTGGCCCTCCAGGACCGAGTTTGCCCATTCCTTATATATCGAGTCATCTCAGCCTTAAAGGTCCCACAGTCCCACTCTCCTTTTGCCAAACCCCAGACAACATCGCGTCCATG
>NW_015649006.1:0-160 GCF_001515625.1 Sinocyclocheilus rhinocerous | reverse complement strand
TTACTATGAGGTGGATCACATCTAACGTGTATAGTAAAGACAAACTCACCATGTCTATCTAGTCATGATGAAGATGTATATAAATTTCAATTTCAGAAGGCAACTATTTTTACAACTACATTATTGTTCCAGCCACAATTAATCACAACAATGTATATAC
>NW_015649005.1:0-541 GCF_001515625.1 Sinocyclocheilus rhinocerous | reverse complement strand
TCAGGCTTAAAGCCCACAAAAATGTTTTTCCACATTGATCACATTTGTGCAGTTTCTCTCCAGTGTGGATGTTCATGTGGTTCTTAAGGGTTGATGATTGTATGAAACTCTTCTCACACTGATCACATGTAAATGGTTTCTCTCCAGTGTGGATCCTCATGTGTCTCTCGAGATTGTGTTTGTATGTGAAACTCTTTCCACACTGAGTGCAGGTGAACCTTTTCTTGTCTCTTCTTTTCAGTAAAGAAATACTTTCAGTCTGTGAGTGAGTTTTTCCTCTAGTTTTGACATGTTTTTTTCTCCTCCATTAGACCTGAAATTAAAGTTAAAAAAGATGTTTTTTCTCCTCCATTTGATCTGAAATTAAAGTTAAAGAGGTAACAATATAAATAAATCATGTGAAGTGAAAGCAGACAACAGCTACACCAAATTATGATCATTTTGACACATTTTTACAAAATAATGTACAATTATCTATATTAAAAAATACAGACAAAAATACAATGTTTCTGTAGTAAGAACTATTCAATGCTTAATCAAA
>NW_015649004.1:1039-1148 GCF_001515625.1 Sinocyclocheilus rhinocerous | reverse complement strand
GCATAGCCTGCCCTATAGCATGGTGTATTTGTTTTGTTAATAAAAATTCTATGTTATATATATAGGCTAAAGTGAGTTTGATGTTGTATTTTGTTGTTGCATTCAAGCA
>NW_015649004.1:0-982 GCF_001515625.1 Sinocyclocheilus rhinocerous | reverse complement strand
CTAATTCAAAAGTGAAAGTAAAATGCGCACGGCGCTTTTAAGCTATTTAAAAACGTCGGAAAGCGAGGAAAAGAGGGAAAATTCAAACGAACTAACAACGAACAATTGCTTTACGCCGAATTGCCGCTATTTCAAAGTGAAAGTAAAATGCACACACCGCTTTTACAAGCTATTTAAAAGCGAAGGAAAGCTAGGAAAAGAGGGAACGCCTCCACCCCCACGGTGATACCGGTATTACCGGTGTTGTCTAGGGATGTGCGCGACGACTAATTTGACTGACGTTTAAACGAAAGTTTTGTATCCGACTAGTTGACTAGTCTAAAAGCAAGAAACCCCCAAAAGATGGTAAGAAAAAAAAAACTCTGTGCGTGCGTGTAGCATAGCCTATATTTGAAATACTTAATCTATGAATCACACTGTCAAATCCCTCAATGAATTTGCTTGCTGCACACTTACCTCGCGTTATCATCATTTCATTTTAGGCAGTCGTTAAAAATAAAAAAAAGAAGAGTATACACTAACGTCGGCCAAAGCATAGCTTATTTATTCAAATCAGCTGGGGAAATGCAGAACGATGGAAAATCAATCAATAGCCTGACAGAATTCTTAATCTTCATATAACGTTAGCCAACATAATAAAACAAGTCAAAAACAATAGGAGGGTTTATCAAGAAATAGCATTAAAATGGCTTTTAAAAACGTACTTCGTGTAGGCTATATCGTCTAAAAACAAAATGCAACAATGCCCATTTTACTTACTCAGACCATGCGTCATTTGTTCAGTGAAATTATCAACGTGGTCTGGTGAAAGACGGGACCTGAGGCGATTAACAATAAAATTCCTGCACTTGAAAAAACGCGCTCGGCAGGAACTGAAGTCGCAGGCACGCAGAGTAGGGCTGGACGATATGGCCAAAATTTATATCAAGATATATTACTTAATTTCGGTCGATACGATATAATTCCGATATCGGTATGAACA
>NW_015649003.1:361-506 GCF_001515625.1 Sinocyclocheilus rhinocerous | reverse complement strand
AAAAATTATGAACAAAGATTATTGAAGTACTTCTTACAAGAAAATACTGTTTCATTCTTTCTACTTCAAAATTTAGTGTGTCAATTCAGTGTTACTTGCTGATTTTTAGTGTGTGTGTGTGTGTGTGTGTGTGTGTGTGTGTGTC
>NW_015649003.1:0-235 GCF_001515625.1 Sinocyclocheilus rhinocerous | reverse complement strand
ATGAGTAACTGTATTTCGTTATAATTACATTTTAAATAGGTGGTAATCAAATTACCATAGGCTACCAAAGTGATTACTTTGAATTTTAATATAATTTCTTCATTTAATATTTAAGTAAACAGTTTGGGGATTTCAACCAATAAGGCAACTGATTCTCTGTTGGAAAAAAAAAACTGCGTGCAGCAGCCTTTTCATTTAGCAACTGAATGACACCGAATTCTCCTAGAATTCACAC
>NW_015649002.1:0-527 GCF_001515625.1 Sinocyclocheilus rhinocerous | reverse complement strand
TTCAACGTTTCCTGGGATTCGCAAACTTCTACAGAAGATTCATCTGCCATTAAACCAGTCCACTATTCGCAAACTTCTACAGAAGATTCATCTACCATTACAGCTCCATAACCAGTCCACTCACTAATATGCTCCAAAAGAAGCCCAAATCTCTGTCCTGGTCACCAGCCGCCACGGAGGCCTTTGAAGTCCTTAAGAAAGCCTTCACTTCTGCCCCGCTCCTCATCCATCCAGACCCAAATAAACCGTTTGTGGTTGAGGTTGACGCTTCCACTACAGGAGTCGGAGGCGTACTTTCTCAGCAGCAGGGGACACCAGCCAAACTCCATCCATGTGCCTTCTCACGCAAACTCAACCCGGCGGAGAGGAATTATGACATCGGCAACAGGGAGCTCCTGGCTATCAAGCTAGCCCTAGAGGAATGGAGGCATTGGTTGGAGGGGGCACACTACCCATTCAGCGTCCTCACTGACCATAAAAATTTGCAATACTTACGAAACGCCAAGAGACTCAATCCTCGCCAGGCA
>NW_015649001.1:446-550 GCF_001515625.1 Sinocyclocheilus rhinocerous | reverse complement strand
AACTCCTAAAGTGAGTTGTATCAAACTTAAGGCCATAAAAAGTTTAAATTACGTTAAATGGTATAAGAAATGTCTTAATTATAATTTCAAGAGGTCTTACAGTT
>NW_015649001.1:0-301 GCF_001515625.1 Sinocyclocheilus rhinocerous | reverse complement strand
GGATGTCTTTATTTGAATGTATCTGAAGGGAACCGACTGTCCTCAGAAAAGTGTCGTTGGCATTTTTATTTCATTTTACCTATAATTTCTGATAAAGCAGCGTTTATGAGCGCTGAGCTGCTTTGTGTACAGCCTTTACCGGGGAAACCGCAATATTTCTGTGCTCCTAAAGCGCCACCTCGTGGCAGAGAATGAATTTGCATTTCCAATAAGCCTTTCTTGCAGTTTATGGTCAGATCAATGCAAATATCAACTCGTGTTTTTATGCAGCAAACACATGGAGTTGTAAATGAGAAAGAAG
>NW_015649000.1:0-509 GCF_001515625.1 Sinocyclocheilus rhinocerous | reverse complement strand
CACTGAAAATCTGTGGAATGACTTGAAGACTGCAGTCCACAAACGTTCACCGTCAAATTAACTGAACTCGAGCAGTTCTGCAAAGAAGATCAAATTTAACTGAACTTGAGCAGTTCTGCCAAGAAGAGTGGGCAAATATTGCAAAGTTAGTAAAGACATATCCCAGCAGACTAAAGGGTGTGATTAAATCAAAAAGTGGTTCAACAAAATACTGACACAAGGGGGTGCTCCTTTTTCCAACTCAGTGATTCTGTTTTTTTATTTTTATTTTTTTTCTGACGTTGGTGTTTTATTTTTACTATACATCACTTTACATCACATCATTCACATCATTTCAGTCTGCAAAGCACCCACTGTAAAAACTAAACTCATCTCTAAATAGGTTCAAATTTAGCAGGAAATGCTCAGTTGGACATTTTCTCCATCTTATATATATGTTTTCAGTAAACCAAGCAAAATTGACAGTACATGACAGCCAGAGATCACCATGCATTTGCACTGTATGGACA
>NW_015648999.1:0-549 GCF_001515625.1 Sinocyclocheilus rhinocerous | reverse complement strand
AAATAATCAATATTGAATCGAATCGAAAGCTTGTGAATGAGAATCAAATCGAATTCCTTGTGGGCTGTCTTTAAGCAGACTCGTCTCCGTCCTGGATGAGGCCGATGACTGTAGTGTTGTCTGCAAACTTCAGGAGCTTGACAGAGGGGTCTTTAGAAGTGCAGTCATTGGTGTAGAGCAGGGTTCCTCAATTAGTTTTCACCGAGGGCCGAATTCTGCCAACAATAGCAAGCCAAGGGCCACTGACCTATATATATATATAAATTGTTATTATTATTACAATTATTATATTATTGTTGCTTTTGTTAAAATAATCACAAGATGGTCACAAGATTAATATTCAGATTTTCCCCAGTAGTCTGTTTTATTCAAACAATTATGAGCACTTTTGCATTTAGTTACAGAAGAACTTTGCCTGTTGAATATTAAAAACAAATGAACAAACAAAAAATCTGGATCTCCGTGTCTGCATGCAAATCAACTGTTCCTGCTCATCTCCAGAGCAGGGATATGCCGGTATCAAATTCTCATGTTGCGATTAATTGCTAA
>NW_015648998.1:0-804 GCF_001515625.1 Sinocyclocheilus rhinocerous | reverse complement strand
GCATTGATCCAGACGTGGATTGGTAAGTGAAGCTTATATGTTTCTGTCTGATGAATCTATGAGAAATGTGAGTAAAATAGTCATAGAGTGTTTCAGTTAGTTCGAAAAACCACTGTTTCACACACTTATGTGGTATATGTGCGTTGCACACGCGTGTAAGTGCGTATGTGCATGCATGCGTTCATGTTTGCTCGTGTAACGTTGTGTGTGCATGCATGCATTCATGTTTGTGCATATGTACGTGCATGCACATATATATATATATGTGTGTGTGTGTATGTGTGTGTGTGTGTGTATGCGAATGTGTGTATGTGTGTACGTGCATGCGTGTGTGCATATGTTTATCTGTATGTTTGTGTGTGTGCGCATGTGTATATCTGTATGTTTGGGTGTGTGTGTGTGAATGTGTGCATGTGTATATCTGTATATTTGTGTCTGTGTGTGAATGTGTGCATGTGTGTATAGGTGAGTGTGCATGTGTGTGTACGTGCGTGTGTGTATGCGAATCTGTGTGTACGTGCATGCGTGTGTGTGTGTGTGCATGCATGCATTTGTGTATATCTGTATATTTGTGTATGTGTGTACGTGCATGTATGTGTGTGTGTGCATCTGTGTGTAAGCAACTGCAGGCTTTATTTTTATTGTTATTTCATTGTTATTGTATTATTTTTTATAGTTACATTTTTTTACAATTTTGCTCTTACTAATAAATTGCTTTATAATGAAAGTATTTTTATGAATATATAGTGAGTTTGTAAGGCATGCTTCTATTTTTTTTCCAGTGTGGCTTCTCCAGTTACCTAC
>NW_015648997.1:0-521 GCF_001515625.1 Sinocyclocheilus rhinocerous | reverse complement strand
TTTTGGAAAACTAAAATATGGTCACCCTATTATAAATATACTTAACTATTATGAAAATACCAGAGACGGCTTAAATAACTCAGATAAACAATTGTCGCAGTCGAGTGTTTATTGTCTTTGTTTTATCATTCAAAATGTTTATATGTTCCGTTTACTCCGTTACAGATATAATATCGATGCCTTTGTCCATATAAGGGATTTCCTGGAGGGTCATGAGTTCTCTACTTGTCCATATAAGGGATTTCCTGGAGGGTCATGAGTTCCTACTTCTGTGACTGGATATGGGGATTTTCTGTGCGAGGGCGCCCTCTGGCGTCCAGTATGAATGAAACGGACATTATGTGTTATAGTGCTAATGGCCAATCCATCATTTTTTGGGGGAATTTTTATTTATTTATTTTTTAATAAGTATCGGTTCAGGCACCGTTTAGGCACCGGAACCGTCTTAAAAGTATCGATTTGGCACCGGTATCGAAAAATAACGCGTTCTAATAAAATAATGCGAGCCACTAAAGGGACAT
>NW_015648996.1:0-577 GCF_001515625.1 Sinocyclocheilus rhinocerous | reverse complement strand
GCAGTGGAAAAGCGCCATAAGTTATGTATTATCTATGCTAATTGGTTCTAGTTTCAATAGTTCGTAACGCTTTAGATTACAGCCCGCAATTTACAGCATAAGTAAACACAATTTACAACGTAACTTTTTTGTAATTATAGTGTACCTATTCAGTACCTCTGTGTAGGTATAAGGGAATAATATGCGACGTTTGGGGAATAAAGGGGTAACAACCTGTAAAATTACAAATCATTTATACTATAAGTATTTTGAAACTAAGTGGTACCTATTCTAATATTACATGGTATGATCTACTATGCTAAACAACAATCTTATGTTTGAGAGTGATTTAGCAAGACGATATACTTTTTATAATTTTACATTGGTACTTTATTATAGGCCTAGGTATTTTTTAACCATGGGGTACATATTCTATTGTTAAAGGATACATGATGGAGATTACTGAACAACAAAACTGGACATCTAGTGAAATTAGTTAATGAGTTTCTGCTATGATTTATTATTCACTATACTTACCTTATAAAAGTGTATCCATCGATCTCAGCTGAGTCACACCAGCAACTTCCCAACACCACTA
>NW_015648995.1:0-809 GCF_001515625.1 Sinocyclocheilus rhinocerous | reverse complement strand
CAAGATCTTCTCCGCATTGATGTTCTCTTTTCCCACAATATTTGTCATTAACAACGCAGCAGCGCCGCATCTAGTGGCTTTTTTTTTTAACTGGATAGGTTAACAAAAACATTATAATGCAACGACACTTACATCGTCATCGCATCTGGTGCGCCACTGATAAGGCTGCCTCTTTAACGCACACCTAAAATTCGAATGCAAGAATGTGGATTTTTATTTTAAATTCGACGAATATTCGAAATTCTAATTTTTTTTTGACAGCCCTGTTACAAACTACACTTTCAATGTGATTTTTAACCATTCAAATCAAGAAGACTCGCAGGCTGTTTTCTCTGCTGCACACACATACTCGTGTAAGTGTTCTTTAGCCTGTTGATTTTCATTCATAGTATTCAGCTAACAAGGAAATATTTTGCAATAAGAGAATAAATGTGAATGATATCTAAGATTTTTTTTTATTATTTATTTATTTATTATTATTATTTTGTACCTCATTGGAATGAAAATTAAGAATTGACAAGAATCGGAATCATCAAAATTCAAACGATGCCCAACCTTACCCATACCCCACATTAATTTTTACTGGCACATTTCAATTCACACTGTTTTAAACCCTTTCTTTTCTTTTATACCCTCACTTACCCTTCTTTGCTTTTGCCCTTCTTAAAAACAACCACATAATCTTATACGTGAATGTACTTTTCAAAATTTGTTATAAAACAGTTGCTCGCGCGAACATAGACGCATTTATGTAGATGGGGGGTGCATTCCCTTCAGAAACAAATAATCCACTGCGAGTTCAGCGGCTC
>NW_015648994.1:0-483 GCF_001515625.1 Sinocyclocheilus rhinocerous | reverse complement strand
ATGAACGATCAGGTTTGAGTGATTTAATGCCGGCAAAGCCCCCGCGTGCATCCCTCTCCATGCAGCTCTTTGATCTGCCAGTGTGTTTACACGTGAGGATCGGCGCCCCTCATTGTCGAGTGGCTCAATCCTCCTGGGCGGTTTGGAGCAGAACGCTGTCACCAATGATTCAATATCGCTGACAGCTTTGTATTTGAATGCCCCTCTCGCCTGGGCCACGCCGACACTGAGGCTGCGCTGCTGAGACAGACCACTCTTACTATGAGAGTTCATGTCTCGCTCTCATTTGCTCGCGGCTCGCCTTCTTCAATGAAGACGGCCCCGCCCCTCCCCTCGTCCACTACAAGCGGATTTCAGAGAATGCGCGCAGCATTTTTGATCTGCCAGAGTGTTTACACATAAAGATTATCAAAACTCCTCTTCTAACGAGCGGTTTGATTTTTTAGGCGGATTAAAAGAGAATGCTGTCACTAATGATTATTA
>NW_015648993.1:422-1512 GCF_001515625.1 Sinocyclocheilus rhinocerous | reverse complement strand
TTGGTTTCTCGGGGTGGCTCGCGCTGGTTCTCAGCGCCCCGCCCCCATGCCTTTCTTCCCAGAAGTGCATGACGAGCTCACCAGGTCGTGGACGGCACCTTTTACTGCCAGAAACCGGCCGGCGGGCTCCTCCTCCCTCACCACCCTCGACGGCGGTGCAGCGAAGGGGTATTCGGCGATCCCCCCGGTGGAGCGGGCGGTAGTGATGCAATTGTGTCCTAAGTCCGCCTCCTCCTGGCGGGGAGACCCGGTACTTCCTTCCCGGGCCTGTAGGCATTCGTCTGGTCTAACCGGCAGTGCCTATACGGCTTGCGGGGAAGCTGCTTCCGCCTTACACGCTATGGCGTTACTGCAGGTGCACCAGGCTAAGGCACTGAAGGACCTGCACGAGGGTGGTCACGATCCGGAAGTTCTGAAAGAGCTCCGAACCGCTACTGACCTCGCGCTCCGAGCGACGAACGTCACCGTGGGCTCTCTGGGTCGTGCGATGTCCAGGAGCGCCATCTCTGGCTGTGTCTGGCAGACATGAGGGACACCGACAAGGTTCGGTTCCTCAATTCCCCTGTGTCCCAGACCGGCCTCTTCAGCGACGCAGTCGAGAGCTTTGCCCAGCAGTTCTCGGCTGCCCAGAAGCAGACTGAGGCGATCCGACACATCCTGCCCCGGCGGGCAGCTGCTGCCTCCACCCGTCCACCGGTTGCAGCGCCCCAGCCTGCTCGTCGCCGAGGGCGGGCCCCCACGTTCGCCCCCGCTCCCGCTCCCGCGCCACATCCGCAGCAGCCTTCAGCAAAGCGGCGTCGTGGAGCCGGGCGGCAAGCAGAGAAGCAAGCGGCCCTGAGACAGGCGACCCAGGGATGGAAGGATCTGCTCTTCGGGAGATGGTGAACGCACCACTCCCTCCCCCGGAGGAGGGCCGGGCGGAGAATCTTTTGTTTCTTTTTTCCCCGCCGTTGGCCTCACGGCCGACGGTACCCAAATTCTCAACAAAAGAGCAGTTTCCTTTATCTCTGGGTCCCAGGAGGGCACGGAGAGTTGCGGACGGACTAACGCCGGACCTCACTCATCCTCCTCCTTCGCCAGACGGCAGCAG
>NW_015648993.1:0-242 GCF_001515625.1 Sinocyclocheilus rhinocerous | reverse complement strand
CTCACAAGCCGCCCGAGTTGGGTCCCTGTGTTCCACCTTGCTGCCCCACTGCGGGTACAGCTGTGGTCCCGCTGGTCCCGCTTGTGCGGTTTCTGGGCGCTTGGTCAGCGCTACCCAGCCCGTCTCGCTGGCTTCTGCGGACCATCAGCCTCGGCTATGCGATTCGGTTCGCCCGGTGCCCGCCCAAGTTGAACGGTATCCGGTCCCTCCAGCCGATATGAGGTCGGGGTTTTACAGCCCTT
>NW_015648992.1:1260-1420 GCF_001515625.1 Sinocyclocheilus rhinocerous | reverse complement strand
GACGGCCATTTTGACGTCATTTTTTTGTGTGTATTTGGCCGCGTATGCGCAACAAGCTGCGAAAAATAACTCCATTTGGTACTCGCGAGGCGGCGCGATATGTGATCTATGGATGTGACTGTGAGCGCATAGGAAACCCCCTTTGGAGCACGGGAGGATC
>NW_015648992.1:436-770 GCF_001515625.1 Sinocyclocheilus rhinocerous | reverse complement strand
GTTAATCACGTAAGCTGGTCCTCCATTGCGCGAATGCTCCGTTACCTCTCCCTCCTCTAATCATGCCGGATCCGTCACCCCACTTTGTTCTGGGACCTCGCAATTTACAAATTAAGCACTGGGTGTGACGCTCCACTCAATATGCCGCCGAATGCGCGTTCCGCTCATGCTCACCTGAAAAGCAAAGTCCGCTCAACGCACCGGCAGGAAATTTCTATGTAGTATACTTGTTCCTTTTTGTAATAGCGCTACTGTGCTGTAACCAGAGGCGGACAAAGTACTCAACTCCATTACTTGAGTGAAAGTACAGATACTGCTGGTCAAATATTACTCC
>NW_015648992.1:0-171 GCF_001515625.1 Sinocyclocheilus rhinocerous | reverse complement strand
AATAAAAAATCAAACCTGCTTTAAAACCCAGCAACACAACTGTAGCTGCATAACTTTACAACAGTAACACTGCTTTAACAAAAAAGCAAAACAGAAAGACTTATTTGCCATCAAAACAAACATTTAAAAAATGCTGTCTAATCACTCTCGCTGTTCTTTGATGTCACACAC
>NW_015648991.1:0-482 GCF_001515625.1 Sinocyclocheilus rhinocerous | reverse complement strand
TTTAAAACTAACCCTAAGTTACTATTATACACATCATGCAAAAAAGCTTGTACATTAAAATTTTTTAATTGTCGTTTATATATATATATATATATATCTAGGTGGACTCTTAGGCATTTAAAATTTTCTCACAGAATATTGCACAGTGATCACTAATATCGTTGCAAAAAATTCCAACTGCAGAGAAAACATGTGGTACATTAGTTAAAATAACATCAATCAAAGATGATTTATTCATGTCCTTTCCATTTAGACGAGTTGGTGAGTTTATCAGTTGTTCCAGACATAGCGCGTTACAAATATCCTTAAAATTAGTCTGATGACTGAGATAGCCAGTCCCAGTTTAAGTCCCCCATTAAAACTAAATCAGAGGTAGTCCATCTGTGAAGCATGTCCGTAAGCAAATTAATTGCCTTACTTGAAGCTGAAGGTGGGCGATAACAACCCACCACCATCATATCAGATCCATTAGGTAAAAATAC
>NW_015648990.1:12332-15991 GCF_001515625.1 Sinocyclocheilus rhinocerous | reverse complement strand
TGCAGGTATAACTGAAGAAGAAATGGCCTGAAGGAGGTGAGTGGGAATAGGATCCAGCGGACAGGTAGTAGGATGATTGGAAAGGATAGGTTTGGAAACGTCTGCCTCCGAGAGTGGAGGAGGAGGAGAGAGAGTGTGTATTTGTTATGAAGTTTTTGTCAGTTTGTGATGTGGAGAATTGGTCGCTGATGGTTCTTGTTTTTTTATGAAGTTGATGAAGAAGGGGGTGGAGGAGGACAAAGAAGAGAAGAAAAGGTTTTGAAAAGTGTGCGGGAGTCAGAACAATTGTTAATTTTGTTGTGGTGGTATGTTGTTTTAGCAGTGGAGACATTTGCAGAGAGGGAAGAGAGGAGTGACTGATATACACTAAGGTCAGTAGATGAATTACTCGATGGTGATTGGCTTTGTATTGTGATTCCAGCTCCTCTTCCTGATCCCCTCAAACTCACCTTACAGTTTTCTGAATGGTTTTATTTACATCAGCAGATTTAATAAACTACTTAAACCCATTAAACGTTTTGTAGGGAACAACAGTAAAATACAAATGTAAATAAGTATAATAAATAAAAACACTCAATTATGTTTCTATATCATTAATCATATTCATTCAAGATAGAAGCAGCTTTACCAGTAAAAGTTCCAGTTTTACTGGCTGTGGTCAAACTCTTTAGTTTTTGTTTGGACACCCTTTTGGCAAAGGTACTGTTACCTGTTTCTGAGTATCATGTCTTATGGTGCAGCTGCCTCTACTGTCTTTCATCTGCTGCCAAGCTGTGGTCCTGAACACCCTTGAATCCGTTGCAGCAGTAACAGGTGCAGGTGCATCAGCAGGTAAAGATGCAGCAGAAGCTGCTGTATGTGGCTCTGGGTCTGTGGCAGCGTCTGACTACAGCTGGAGCGAGACAAGCGCAGCAACAATGGGGACTCATGCATGATAACAGGTGTACAGATGTCTGGCTAACAGTGAGCTTTGGGTGGAAGGAGCAGAAGCTGGAGGTGAAGAGTGCTGAACAACAGGTTGAGATGCAGAACATGACAGAAACCTACAAGTGTAATTATAAATGAACGTTTTATAAAATATTTGTATTTTAGACCGGTTAAATAAACCTTATTTATAATTTCCTCCAGCCTTATTTCACTGCGTGCCAACGCACTGTGAAACCAAGGAAATCTTCCTCAGACTGTGGGGTCAGCAAACATTTTCGACCAATGAGAGCGACAATGTGCGTTTTAAAACAATCGGCTAATGGGCGGAATGGTTTTGCCGTGAAGCGGTGAAACAATTCATCAGGCAGCCAATCTGAGCAGGTAAAACAATTTGCAACAATACATCCGACGATTTGTTTCATCATTCGCTGATGTTCCAATTTGTGCACACTGATTGGCAAGACACTTTGATTGTGATTTGTCCATCGGAACGTTCCAATTTACGTGCACCACAATTGGTCAAGTATAGGTCCTGATCAGAGCTGTAAAAAGTACACAAAAATGTTACTCAAGTTAAAGTACAAAAAGTGAGTGAAAATTTTACTCAAGTAAATGTACAAGTATCTGGCCAGAAACATACTTGAGTAAAAGTACCACATTAAAATTGTACTGTAATTGTAAAAATGACAACTAGAGATTCTTAAGCATTTAATATTTCACAATATGAAGTGAATGAACCACATACAAAGTTTTATCCTGCTTTAGAACTGTGTATTTAATTATTAAACTACAAGACATACCTAATTCTAATATGAAACATGCTACTCAAAGTTGTAAAACATCTGGTTTAACTTCAGAAGAAGCAGATTTTCAAAATTGTTAGTCAGTCAAGCCTAGCTCTTCTGGGGCTGAACAGCAATCCTGCAGTGCTGAAGAGCCTCTCACAGGCAGCCGATGCAGGAAGAGGTATATTAGTGTTGATAGAGAGGCAGCAAATAGCAGGGAACATGAGCAGAGACTCCCTGGTGTCTGAAACACAGGCCAGATATCCATCCAGCCGTTTGCTGGCTTTAAAGAAACGATGAAATCAGATGAACTGTTTTGCAATTCCTTACTGTGGTCCAAGGGCTCCAAATGCAGTCTTATGTAGTCCAGGCCTACAAGCAAAGTGAGCAGACACACAGAGAAAGGTTTGGTTGAGGGGGTTCTGGGAACTAATTTTATGGGTTTTGTCATTAACTACATTTACATGCAATCATCTACATCTAAATGTCTAAAACCATGCAAATCCCCTATTTTGGCATAAATTCTAACAGCATTTCCAAGCCACATAAAATATGAGAGTATTGTTTTAAGAAACACTGAGGTACAACTACAAGCTGCTGCATGAATACTGTACATCGATATTCATACTGAGATTACAGCCCAAGAATGGGTCATAATATTCATAAAAAGTGTACTTGTAATAGTAAGAACCATGTTAAAGGGGTCATCGGATGCGACATGCACTTTTACATGTTGTTTGAACATAAATGTGTGTTGGCAGTGCGTGTACGCAACCACCCTATAATGATAAAGATCCACCCAGTGGTTTTTAATCTTGTTAAATAATTTCCCCTTTCTCATATCAAGCCATTCTCAGATGCCTGTCTGTGTGACGTCACACAGACCCAGGCTCCATGATTGTTGTTGATTGACAGGAAGTTCTGGGCCAAGATGTCTGTCTAGTTAGACGTGCTGTTTCTCTGTCTCAGGTAAATTGGGGGTTTGCAGCTGACAACTAAATCTTAACATGAAGATGCCTCTTACATCTTAACTGGGTTGGAGATATGTTGTTGGATGTAATAATGAACATAGCAGTCGTCATTTACTCCCGACATCTGAGCCGCTGAAGACGCAGTGGATTATCTTTGTTTCTGAAGGGAATGCGCCCCCCGATCTACCTAAATGCATTTATGTTCGCGCAAATCGTTCGTGATCCAGCCTCACCTACAGAAGAAGTGTGTATAAGTTTCTTTTATGAATCTTTGCAAATCGCCTTTCCTAATAATGTGCTAGTTAGCAAGTTCCGTGGCTAAAGCAAAGAGTCTCAGAGAATGGCTCGTCACTCCACAGAAGAGAGGGGCGGTGTGAGCAGAGCTCATTAGCATTTAAAGGATTTATTTATTCACTTTTTTAACGGCATGCCAGCATCAAGGCTATTTTCATGGCAATCTCTGAATAAATTATACAAGGTATACAATTAACAAAAAGGTTAGCATTTAAAGGAACATGCACTAGAACAGCTTGCTGAAAACAGAGCTGATTCTGACGGGGTAAAAAGGGTGTTGTTTTACACTACCATTGAGAAATTTTAACCAAAGTATGTTATAGACCAGTGGTCACCAACCTTTTTAGGCCCAAGATCCCTGACCTCGGCCTTTAAGAAAGACAAGATCTACCTATTGAAGAATTGATAGAAAAAGACATCCCAGATTGTACTTCAAATTGGAGGCCTTTTACTTAGTATTTTAATTAGTGATGCACCGATCATAGCTGATTCAGAATTCAGATTTTCTTTTCTTTCTTTTTTTTTTTTAACTAGCAAATTGGATTCTGATACTGATACTGATTTTTAAGCAAATGTATTTATTGGCTATTTGCTTTATAACAAAAAAACTGGCTTTAAACAAAAATATCTAGCCATTTGAAATTAGACGCAACCACTGCTTTTTAATCACGATCTGCACGGG
>NW_015648990.1:10671-11943 GCF_001515625.1 Sinocyclocheilus rhinocerous | reverse complement strand
TGCATATATTCCTAAGTGCGCCTTCTCCTCCTTCTTGGCAAATTTGGAGGATTCTGTCAACAGCCATACAAGTTGAATTCCACCGCGTTTGGTTTGGCCTTAAAAGATGAAGCCTGCATTCTGCTTCAACAGCTTCAGCTGCTAGAGCCAATCAGCTGCTTTTATTCCATAAAGCCTGGCACTTGCCAAAGACAGATCTGTAGAGTTTCTTGTAGTGTTCATTTGAGAGAGCTCTTTGGGCATCAACACTTGAGACTAGGTTAGTAGAGGTTAGAGTAGAGAAGCATCTTGGAATTGCACACCATCACTTCCCTCATCACAGCCTTCAGAATCAGTGTTGTCATCACTTTCACACTTGCTTGCTTCAGTCTCGAAATCATTGTTTTCTGCTCCAAAAACTATGAGCCTTCAGGAAGTTGGAACCACTGTCTGTGGTTGTGCAGACAACCTTGTCACGTATTTCATACTCTAGAGTCGATATCATTTAAAGCACTAGCCAGTACCTCAAAAGTATGAGAGCCATTTAATCTTTTGCAGGCAAGTGCAGCTGAATATCTTTCAAGACTTTCAGTGTTTATCCAGTAAGCAGTTACACCAGTGAATGATTTTCTATGTGCAGTCCAGCAATCCACTGTGGTTGCAATTAGGGATGCACTGATCTGATACTCAGTATCAGTATCGGTTCTGATACTGGCATTTTCTGCTGGATCGGGTATCGTCAGACGAGACTGACCCAAATCCGATATTGTGCGTATACTTTTCTGTTATTGTTAAGGCGCATGAAAGGCACAAAAACATTATAAAGCACCATAAAGTTTTCGTGCACTATATTCCAAGTGTTTTGAAGCCGTTCCATAGTTTAATGTGAGGTAGATGAATATTTAAGTCAAGTTCATGTAAACCCTTCTCTCCTCTGCGGCTGTCTGTCATCCTCCATTCAGCATTCAAACTGTGTGTCGCGTTCGGTTTCGACACTCAAGACGATGAAACTCTCTCCAAGAGTGCACAGTAACTGAGATTTAAAACTGTTAAAAGAAAAGGCTCGAACTATTGCACAGATTTAATTTTATTGCACAGTATTAAATATTTGCAATAGTTCGAGCCTTTTCTTTTAACAGTTTTAAATCTCAGTTACTGTGCACTCTTGGAGAGAGTTTCATCGTCTTGACTGTCGAAACCGAACGCGACACACAGTTTGAACACTGAATGGAGGATGACAGACAGCCGCAGCGGAGAGAAGAGTTTACATGAACTTGACTTAAATATTCATCT
>NW_015648990.1:0-8313 GCF_001515625.1 Sinocyclocheilus rhinocerous | reverse complement strand
CTGATCATGCCAGCCCATACCCTGGCTTTTTTCTACCTCTCTTGCCTTTTTATTATTATTTTTTTTATTTTGTATTATTTTTTTGCTTTTTAAATTCCATGGCAATTCCCTTTACACTTTTTTCCACCGCCGCAATTTTTCTTCTCATCTTTGAGCATCTAACTTTTTCACCCAATGCTGCCACACACAATTGTTTGTCATAGTCACCTTATCTTTTTTGCACATCTTCATCTGTATATTTGGTGCATTTCCAATCATTAACTCTAACATACTACTAATGTTTAACATTAGTTCTAACATCTAGCGGTAGTAAATAATAACTGTATTAATCTCATGTAGTAGTGATTAGTAATATTATATGCAACAATAAATGTAACGTTGCCTTTTCTATGGGTCTCATTCACTTTTTCTTTTATGCTTTGCAGCTGATGCAAGCCAGTCAGTCAGTCAGCCAGAAGCCCTGCCCTCTTCAGAGAGAGCTGTGCCAAAAAAGCAGCCAGCGCCCACTGAAGAAGTAAGACAAATCTTCAAATGGTATCTTAAAAGGAGCCTTCATGAAAGTAAGAAGTAAACACAATTTTTCTCTCTTACTCCCACAGCTGCTGCTGCCTGAAGGTTGGAAGCAGACGCTCCCAAAAGAGCAGCACTTGTGGGTCAGCAAGGCTCTCTTTACGAGAGACAAGTCTGGGAAGTTGGCGCTGAACAAAAATCTGCGTCTGTGGTGGTCTCCCCCTGGACCCCGTCCTCTGTACTCTCAGCCTCCTTCTAAACCTGACGCCTTCTTTCACAGCAGGCTGTTCCTCTGGGTTCCCTACCGCATGTGGGCATTCAAGCTGCTGTGCTTCCAGCCCAACTGCCGTCGCCTTGGGATCCAGCTAACAGCTTCCGGCATGTACAAGACTGTCCGGAGGGTCTTGGACCTAAACGGGTGGTACTTCATGGCGACTGAGTACCTTGAATGCCGGACCTGTAAAAAGAAGCTGGCAGCCTGGTCACGAGACATCCTGGACCAGTTGGATCCCAGCCACCGTGAACAATTTCCTGCAGTCCTTACCTACAGGTATAAGGTGTTTTTAAGTCTCTTAACATAATACCTCTTACTGAACAAAAATATATGGGAATATACTGCAAAATATAATGTGATATATTACATAATACATTTCCATATATTGGAAACTATTGCTCTCATTTTGCAATATACAGCAATATATGCATATATTGTGACATGTAAGTAAATATTGTGCTATGGACTTCTTTATTATCTATAGGTTGTCCTGCGATAGGGAGGTTGTAAGATTGATGCGGGGGCGCACGCTGGGGAACAGTGCCACAGCTCTGTACAGGCACCTGTGCCTCAGGCATAAAGAACATTTCCTGGGCCAGTCAACAATGCACCTGTCTGTGCTGAGGAATTTTGTGACCCAGAACACTGATCCCAGCAGTCTCATTGCCCCGCTGCCACAGATGGTGCCTGTCCCTAGTCCATCTTGGCTGCTGTCAGTGTACGCTAGAGACGTACTAACACGGCTACCCGAACTAAAGGCCCGTGTCACCTCTGTCTATGGCTCCATCTTAAAGATGGATTCCACCAAAAAGGTAACACCTGATTTAGTGTTACATTTAGTGTTATTTTTTCATTGTAAAATAAAAATGTCTTGTTTCTTTGATAATACTTCTCATCGTGTACTTTAGGTCACCAAGAAACTAGCTGGTGATGCTGCTGGCACCGTTGTGTGGGTGACAGATGTGGGGAACGAAATTGGACAAGTCCTCATGCGTGTCCTCACAGAAGGAGAGGGAAAGGGCCTGCTTCCCATGTGTTCTGGACTTGTGGATTGCTACCGCCAAGCTGGAGAAGCTACTCCGCAAGTCCTTTATGTGGAGACGGACTGCTGCTACGCAGGAGGTAAAAGCAAGGCGGCAGCAATGTTTAGCGAGTGGGACCAGCTGGTGGTCAGTCTGGATGTGTGGTATTTCATGTAGCGCATCGCAGTTTGGGTCACCACGGACAGCCACGCGCTGTACGCCCCCTCCATGTGACGCCTCGGCCTGCATCTTCGAGTGGGATGCTGGTGATGTTAAGAGGCTGAAGGAGGCCTGTGGCTGCAAGCCCACCACTAAAGAGCTGGCAAGGCACTGTCGTCGCCACATTCGTGGGGCCCGGGAGACTAAGAAGCTGATCGAACAGCTCCTAAAGGACTTAATTGAGGCAACGGACACAATGCGAGTCAGGCTCTTTGACAAGGACAGAATGAAAGAGATCTGGCGGACACAGCAGCGCCACATTGACTGTATCCAGGACCCACCAGGTGTGCAGCTGTACAGGAAGAGTGCAGGTGACCAAAGGGTCGGTCATTCTGCACCAGTATCGCCGTGCAAATGCTCAATGTCCTTGGAGTCCTTCCACCTGCACCTAAATCGCTTTGTGCCAGGTATGCCTTTTTCCTAAACAATGCAAGTTGTTTGTTCATGGTGCCAACTTCTTTCTGCCTGCCTTTTCAGGAACAAGTGCAAGTGACATTCACTTTCAGATATACCTGCTGGAAGGGCTTGTACAATGGAATGAGGCTTGTGTGGTTGCTACTGTTGAAGGTGGCAGCAGAAAGGATATCTGCTACGGTGGCCAACATCCTGAGCCAGCAATTTATGGGCCTTAATTTGGCAGAGGACTACACCAGCCCTGGCGAATACACAGGTAACATGTTTGTGCACACATGACACTTGTGTAGTAGCTGTGACACCTGCATTTCACCCATGCGCTCATCACACTTTGAATGTCTACAGGTGAACTCATTGGTGTGGAATACTTGTATTCCCAAACAAATAAACCTTTTGAGGAACACTTCAGTGTGGATCCTGATATTCCAGATGGGATTCATGATGAAGACCTGGAGAGTGATCTGGAGAGTGATGAGGGGTTTTAGGATATGGACTTGGATGGTGAGCCCCTCGGAATCATGGAACTCAGCTTTGCTTCCCCAGAACCCATTCAGCAGCAGGCAGAGGCCATACAACTTCCTGGTCCATCATCGACACTACTGCCTACTGCAAACAATGCAAAAAAAAACAAAAAAACACTTTGTCCTATTCACCAAACATTGCAGCTGGCAGCTGCTCTGCAATTACCCATGGAAGAGCAGTAGTTGTTGAGGAGCACTGCACCAGTCTAGAGCACATGGGGAACCCTCTGCTTTCGTGAGGACACACAAGGACCTGCCTAAACGTGCTGCCCATGTCTGTGTCCCATATTGCTGTGCCACCAGCCTCACCAGCAAGGTTCTTTGTGACCTAAAATTGGACAAAAAGAAGTATTAATATCGAAAGTCCAGAATCTGTCTGTTTACAATGGAAAAAAATTAAATTACCCAAAATGTCAACTGAGTCATCTTACCTTTTGGTGGAGTCCATCTTTAGGATGGGGCCATAGATGAAAGTCACTCTTGCCTTTAGTTCCATATCAGGACATTTTTTGCATATACTGACAGCAGTCATGCTGGAAAACAAAATACAAACAAAATAAAGCTCGGTAACCACTTCGAGATTTACAACACTATAAGTGTGTCCCATCAGGCAATCAAAAGTTCTTCACACAGTTGCAGTCTTCACACCCACTTGAACACTTGGGCCAAATACAGGAAATACGTCATGCAAGTAAACAAGTGGACAAGTGCAAGACCGCAAGTGTGGGTATTTGCACAGGCCCTGACTAAGGCAGACACATTGTGATTTATAAGCATTCAGTGAGTTCCTTATCCATATCGGCCTTAGATATAGAGGCGAAATAAAAGTGAGAAAACTTACCCCAACTGTGAGCTTATATAGACCATATTTATAAGTTACATATTTATACGGGCTATGTGCTATATATGAAAGTTCCTATAGATATGTTTATATATTTCTTTGTTTTTCATATGTTTACACATGCAGCAGTGCTCATGTGAGACACATTTTGTTTCTTTGTATATCTTTACACATACAGATTAAGCAGAATGACAATTAAGCTCACTTGAAAGCTCAAGTCCTTATGAAAATATTCACTTATTGGTATGTTCAGATAAGATAAAGGTGTAAAATTAGAGAAACATTCTGTTTGTGCCCTCTTGACTTCATTCTTTGCTTGCCCTTGCATTGCTACAGCTCCCTCCCTTATTCGTTTCCTGCAGAAGGGCCACATCTCCCTCATCCCACATGAAAATGCAGGCAGAAAGATTTGCCATAAACAGCACACAAAGCAAGTAGCCATCAGTGTCATGAGGTGCCGCCTATCGAAACAAACCACCAGATCATTCATGCTGCTGAACATGGCAGCTGCTCTGTTTTTGTTCAATTTCATTGTCATATCATTACAATGAAAACAGCATGTATTTTTAAACAGCTACAACAGCTGCAGCAATAATATTAATATTAACAATAAGCAAAATAAATTGACAATGTAATATTTTCAAATGGAGAACATAAATAATTGAAAACGGTCTGCAGCTAATGATCAAGTCTCTCATTTGAACATGTTTGTGTAAGTGAGTATTTTGCCTCGTGAATTTCTATGCGTTTATGCAAAACTTGCACATGAACGGTATCACAATCACTCACAGAGATAAATAACTTTCTACAGAGCTGTAAGTAAGTAAATGACAATTAATAGTGAAATAAATGTAAATGTTAATAGAATTTTGAGACTTTTCAGAGTGGATCTTGTCAAAAGTTACATCGAGTGTTGGATGTTGAACATCCCTGACCATCAACCTGGTGAACAACAGCTTTACGAGACTAATTAGCATAAGCAACAGAGAGAATTAAACCATTTTAATTCCACATGCAATCCTTTTATTTAATTTTATTTAAGGTTATGTCTTTGGGAAAGATTTGATTTCCACTCTGTGACTTCATCTCCATTTCTTACTGTCAAGCTTTACTACATATCAAGAATCTATGTATGCCCTCATTTAAGCAAGAATAGCTGTTGTTTAATAAATTTTATTTGCAAAGCAAGTTACCGTACCTGTGAACATCGTAGTTTGAGAAACTGTCCATGTGTGTGTTGTCCACATGGGTGATCCAAGCTATGGTCCCAACTGTAGCTCCATTGATATTCATCTTGTCTGTTAGTGCAATTTTTTACAAAATTGTGAATGTTAATCATAATTACGTTTAACCATGCAAAGAACTAAGTCAAGGATACATCTAAAAACTCAGATATAAAAACCCACCATCATGTGCTGTGGCTGGCTAACAGTGTGAGCTTTGGGTGGAAGGAGCAGAAGCTGGAGGTGAAGAGTGCTGAACAACAGGTTGAGATGCAGAACATGACAGATGTTCTTTGGTACAAAAGGGCTCCCTTTAGCCACTTAAGATGGACTTTCTCCACAATGTCTCCAACAGCTCTCCAGCCTCAAGCACAGGTTGGCTTTGCTCTCAATTCTGCAACAGTTAAGCAAAGCAATGCATCTGATGATATGATCATCAACAATACATTACAAAAGCCCAAACACAATTAAATATATTCAATTAAGTGTTGAGTTGTACATTTTGCCTTTTGAAATAGCATGTTAACAATATTACTGGTAATTTACAAATAAAGGTTGGATTAACTGCTAGTTTAACCTACCTGCGATTCTATAAAATGTTCTAAAATCATAAAAGCCAAGATCTAGGTTAATAATCATTTTAGAACAATTTCGTTTTTTAATCGTTGTTGATGATAAGCAGTAGAAAAATGATAAAGTGCCTTGGTGCTGGCGCATCATACATACCTAAAATAAATAAGCAATAAACCAACAAGTGTAATTAGGAATTAAGATTTTATAAAAATCATCTTATATTAGACCGCTTAAACGAACCTTATTTGTTATTCCTCCAGCCTTATTTCACTGCGACTCGCTGCACAAATGCACTATGAAAATGTGGATATCTTCCTCAGAACGCGGGGTCAGCAAAATTTTTGACCAATGAGAGCGACATGTGTCTGAAACAATCAGCTAATGGGCGGAGCATTTTACCGTGACGCGTAGAAACAATTCATCAGGCAGCCAATCTGAGCGCGTGAAACAATTTGGAACAATTCATCCGACGATTTGTTTTTATCATTTGCCGAGGATGCAGAACAATCTTCTCTGTTCCTTTGAGATTTGTCTCGCTACAGAGTTTTGACTTAAAATGTCTGGCTGGAAAAGCAGCAGAGTAGTTTATTCCTGTTCCAGAGTTTACAAGTATATTGAGCTCAGTCAAGCAGCATAGCGTGTTCACCTAATACAGGAAAACGCCTCAATATAAGCACAGATGCATTTCTTTTTGTGGCCTGTAGGTGTGCTCATGCACACGCATATCGTGTTAAAGGTCCCTGAAATGCTTAGAAACATGCAGCGTTACTCTGTGTTGACGTCATTTTAACTGAAACAGGAAGACAGGGCGGGACATATCAAGCAGCCCCGCCCCTTTTTAAAATAGCCAATAGCGTTCGTTTATATCACAGCTTGGGCTAGAGCCGTTCAGAGCCGTTGAGCTCCGTAAAGCCGCATTTGACAGGGTATGCCAGCCACAATCTCATCCATATTGCTATAAAATATAGCATTCTGTGTAGAATTCAAATAGCTCCGATACATTTTGTGGTCTGCGCCGACTCACGCATTTGATCCGCTCCATGCTATTGTGTCTCTGGACCGGAGCAGAGTGTGTGTGCGGTGCGGTGGTTAGCGTGACACAGCGCAAAACCAGACTTCTTTTTTTCCTCAATCGAAAGCATATTTAAACTGTTTGAATCGTTCCCTGTCCCCTATATAGTGCACTACGTGCCATTCACTGTACAGAAAATACTAATTCTGTGGACAAGTGACCGATTTCAGCCGCGGCTTCAGCGTCTATTTTATAGTGTAGGGGCGGCCGCTTCGGATTCTAGAGAGCATTTGATTGGACAGAAAGTTTGATGAGAAGCGGAAATACGATGTGACGTCAAAAAAATTGCTTATATCTTCTAAACGCAAATTTTGTCACTGTTTTGGAGCACACTGCCTTATAGATAACCTTAAGACTAACATATTGATACTAACACCCAAAAAAACTTTAATTTTGATTTCATGGGGACTTTAATTCCTTTTCGACTGAAGAAAGAAAGACATGAACATATTGGATGACATGGGGGGTGGGGGGTTCATTCTGAAAGTGAACTAATCCTTTAAATATGTATTCATGAGGAGATTTTTCACAATTCAACCAATTTTTTTGTGGATAAATAAGGTGGTAAAAAATAAAGGTTCTTTATTGACATCCCTTTTTCATTCTCTTCCAGACAGGGTTGCCAGGTTTTCACAACAAAATCCACCCACTTGCTACTCAAAACTAGCCCAATCGCGTTGCGGGGGGTAAAATACACGTTTTTTGGCGGGGTTCCCCTGCTAAAATTCGCATTATATAATGTTATTGGAGTCGCTTCAACCCCCGGACATGAAAAACAACCCGCGGGCCGCAGCAACAGTGTTAAAGTAACCCAATTCCGCGGGAAAACCGCGGACTTGGCAACACTGATTATGAACCGACCGCACTATAGCGTTTCCTTGGTTACCGCTGTAAACAAAGCAGAGCTGCGCTTTATACGGAGAAGAAAATGCCATTGCCATCGAAACTTCTCAAGACAGTTCCCTTCAGTGATACATTAATATAACCCCATAAATGTAA
This sequence comes from Sinocyclocheilus rhinocerous, assembly GCF_001515625.1. Taxonomy (NCBI): domain Eukaryota; kingdom Metazoa; phylum Chordata; class Actinopteri; order Cypriniformes; family Cyprinidae; genus Sinocyclocheilus; species Sinocyclocheilus rhinocerous. The sequence continues at coordinate 645 of NW_015648990.1, read as the reverse complement.
TTTTTGTACTTATTTTACTGTTTTTTTCCAGATCTACTGGGACAGTGATAAAGATCTACCAGTCGATCGCGATCGACGGGTTGGCGACCACTGGTTTAGAGCCCTTTGAAGCTGCATTTAAACTACATTTTGTAAGTTCAAACTCAGGGGCACCATAGAAGTCCATTATATGGAGAGAAATCCTAAAATGTTTTGCTCAAAAAACAATTTCTTTACGACTGAAGAAAGAAAGACATGAACATCTTAGATGACAAGGGGGTAAGTACATTATCTGTAAATTTTTGTTCTGGATGTGAACTACTCCTTTAAGGCTTCGTGTATTCTCAATGGAAATAATGGCTACTTTCGATAGTCTTTTGATAAAAGAGAATTAAACTGAAAGAAAGAGAATTAAAACAGTGCAGGTGTCGCTGAAGCAAGATGTGATACAGTCAGAGATTGTCTTACTATAGGGAGATGAGAGGGTCTGTATTACTTATTATTGGAGAAAGCGTAACCGCTAACTTGGATCACGTGTCCCTTAATAACCTTTCACATTACAGCCTTGATGTCATTGAATTTCAGTCAGAGTTGTACAACACTCAATCGGCGTTTACAGACACCATAGGAATGAATGGGAAATGCCATAAGCTGTATCCCATCTGT
>NW_015648989.1:1153-1535 GCF_001515625.1 Sinocyclocheilus rhinocerous | reverse complement strand
GACAAAATAACATTTTATAAATACAATACACTTAAATATAAATATAATGTTTAAAAAAATCTGGATTTTTTTTAACAACGTAAGATAATAAAAATTAAAAAATTAAATAATTTAAATAACAAGATATTTAAAAGAAAAAAAAAATCTAATACAAATCAAGAGCATGTTATCACACTTAACATTAAAACATTACGGATAAATGACAACATAAAAAAAAAGACTAACCCTTTTGTTGGTTTACTTATTTTAACAAATAAAACAACCAACAGTTAACTTAAAGGAAATTATTAATTATTGGTTTTATTTCTTGTTTAAAATGCCTCCCAACTGCATTCCTCAAGTCCAACCCTGCTGCTGCCGGGAAGTTGGTCCTCACATCATC
>NW_015648989.1:0-256 GCF_001515625.1 Sinocyclocheilus rhinocerous | reverse complement strand
AGTACACACATTAACCTCAAATGTACATGGAATAATAAATTCACCCCTACCGTTTCATTACATTATGTTTTCTGTTTGTACTGTTTAGGTTTTAATGCGGCATTGCACATCTGAGCTATTTGCACTATTTTAATACTGCTGCAAACTTTTTATAATTGATCATTTTATATTGCCATTTTACATCATTTGTATTCTTAAGCTTTAAGAGGAAGGAAGTTTCAAAATAAATCTTATTGTAACGTTACTTGTACAATGA
>NW_015648988.1:0-919 GCF_001515625.1 Sinocyclocheilus rhinocerous | reverse complement strand
ATATGCAGATTTTATAAAGAAAAAACTGATTTTGATGTAAAAATCAATTTTTTTTAACCAAAACTATATTTTACTTAGTACTTAAACTGCTGCAGATAAAATCATATAACTTACATTAGAATAAATTATAGATTCTCAGGCAAAATGTGATGCATTTTTAAACAGCTGTATTAGCATTATGGATTGAAATTAGCAAACTAAACATTGGATGACAGGGGGGGGGTAAGTTGTAACACATTTTAGCATTCCCTTACATAGAACTGAGAACTTTCATGTTGTCTATATGAAGCTTTTTTTGGCAGCTCAAAGCCAAAGGAAATGTGGATAAATGTGCCCTATGCAGTTTTTGGATCCACCAAGTCTGCACTCTAGGGTTAAAAACATTGGTTTGTCACCATTGTGACTCTGATTGAGAAAATTCATACATAGTCACAATCCCACACACAAATTTACACCGTTTTTTGTTAGATCTACATATTCTTTACCTCGGTACACTAAAGTTGAATGTTCAGTAAGACTAAATACCGTTAAGGAGGTTTGTTCTACTAGTCTAATTTACACACGTACACACTCCCGCATCAAACAGAAAGTGGATTTGAGCTGTGGTCATTCGTAGAAAGTGTGACATTGTTTTTTATAGTTCTTTTAGATTGTTTCAATAAACTTGTTTTTGAAGCAAACTTTGAGGTGACTGCTGTTTTTGCTTCTTTGTTTTTGAAGCAAACTTTTTGAGGTGACTGCTGTTTTTGCTTCTTTTGTCTGACTGTTACAACTCTCCCCAGTATGTGTTACAACCTACCCCGGTAGCGGTGTAGATTGTAACAAAGGCACTCCATGTATTTGACATCAACTTATAAGGGCTGTGATATACCGGTACTTGCAGAGGTTTGAATTGGTGCCTTTTGTAGTGAACAAATGT
>NW_015648987.1:0-517 GCF_001515625.1 Sinocyclocheilus rhinocerous | reverse complement strand
AGCTACGGCAAAGAACCTGACCTTTAAGATGGTCTTTCTCCTGGCGATTACTTCGCTCAAGAGAGTGGGGGATCTCCAGGCCTTGGCAATCTTGCCGACTTGCCTGGAGTTTGCCCCTGGAGGAGTTAAGGCCATTTTACATCCTAGGCCTGGCTATGTGCCCAAGGTGCCATCTAATAGGGCACGGCCGGTGGTTCTTCAGGCCTTCCATCCTCCGCCTCATGTGTTGGCGGAAGAAGAGAGGCTTCATCTGCTCTGCCCTGTCAGAGCATTGAACATTTTTATTCAGAAGTCCTCTCATTGGAGGAGGTCAGAACAGTTGTTGGTGTGCTTTGGATCACCCAAGAAGGGACTTCCTGCTTCCAAGCAGACAATTAGTAATTGGATTGTTCAGGCTATTGCCTTGGCCTATCAGGTACGCGGTTTGCCTTCACCTGTGGCGTTGAGGGCCCACTCTACTAGAGGCATGGCATCCTCTAGGGCCCTCCTGTCAGGAGTCCCGTTGCAGGAGATCTGC
>NW_015648986.1:0-1012 GCF_001515625.1 Sinocyclocheilus rhinocerous | reverse complement strand
GAAGAGCGCATTAGTAACGTGGAGGCATTATCAATAATTTAAAAAGACATGGTTTAAGGCATCAATATTTTATTTAGAAAACTTTGTAATAATGCCAGGAGATTCACGTCTCCTATGTGCTTTATTGCTCTGGGGGGAAAAGGGTGACAGAGTGCACAGGGTCCAGAGGTCTAGAGATTGTGGTACATTGTGGTTCTGTACATATATATTGTTGTGAAACGCATGACTGATTAATGCAGGGATGTACAGGCCATCGGGAGCACCGGGACATTCCCGGTGGGCCGGTCGATCGCCGAAGCAAGGGAGACCTCCCCAATATTAGGTGCTGTTTTTAAATTACAGCGCATGCAAAACCGCATAAAGCAAATACTCCAAAAGTGTGAAGCAGTGCGACCCGATGCATCCGCCAGCAGTGCGTAAAGCAGAGCGGGATCAGTCTCCCGCACAGCGCTGCACTTCTGCCACGATTTATAAGTGATAAACAGTGCAAGTCGCTTGATCCATCCAGTCGTGTGATATGAGAACATTAAAGGTTCTGTAGTGATGCCGGCTGAAAACAGCCATGACAATGGAAACTGCATGAGGAGGTAGTATATTGGAAAACGCCAATAGGCCTGTCATTCAGCACCATAATTTAACTCACAGTTATTAACACTGTACAAATAGCCTATGTTTTGGTAGAAATGTATTTATTGTAAATTATACTGTTATTACATACTGGGGAATATTAAAATGTTATAAAAGTCGGTCTGATCAGCAGGTTGTTGTTGTTGTTTTTGTCTGTTTTGACAGTCCGCCATGTGCTCATTGTCTTCGTGGTTTCCCTCCCCATCGTTATCTTATTAACTACTTTAGCTGCCGTCACACCTGTGACTTGTTAATTCCTTAATTCTCCCTCTTTTTAAGTTCCCCTCGTGTGTAGTCTTGTGTCTGACCATCGTGGTGTGAACACGCTACTCTTCGTTCGTGATCTACTACCAGTCTTGTTGTGTTTTTGTCCTGCCGTGTTTCA
>NW_015648985.1:366-906 GCF_001515625.1 Sinocyclocheilus rhinocerous | reverse complement strand
TAGCTCCATCTTGCCTCAACACACCTGCCTGGAAGTTTCTAGTATACCTAAGACCTTGATTCGCTGGTTCAGGTGTGTTTAATTATGGTTGGAACTAAACTCTGCAGGACACCGGCCCTCCAGGATCGAGTCTGGAGACCCCTGGTGTAGTTAACTAAAGGTGCAGTGTGTAATCTTGATAGCTAGCGGTTGAAATTGGTACTGCAGTCCAAATTCAGACTATTGTATATACCAGTGGTCGCCAACCCGTCGATCGCGATCGAGTGGTAGATCTTTATCACTGTCCCAGTAGATCCCGAAAAAAAACAGTAAAATAAGTACAAACATGCATTATATTTATGGGGTTATATTAATGTATCACTGAAGGGTACTGTCTTGAGAAAAGTTTCGATGGCAATGGCATTTTCTTCTCCATATAAAGCGCAACTCTGCTTTGTTTACAGCGGTAACCAAGGAAACGCTATAGTGCGGTCGGTTCATAAGCAGTGTTGCCAAGTCCGCGGTTTCCCCGCGGAATTGGGCTACTTTAACACTGTTGCC
>NW_015648985.1:0-305 GCF_001515625.1 Sinocyclocheilus rhinocerous | reverse complement strand
GGGTTGTTGTTCATGTCCGCGGGTTGAAGCGACCCCAATAATGTGATATTTAGTCCCTGGAATGTGAATTTTACTTGAAGATCCCCGCCGAAAAACGTGTATTTTACCCCCCGATTTTTTACAGGGGAATCCCCCTCGAAACGCCATTGGACTCGTTTTATTGCGAAAACCTGGCAACCCTGTTCATAGGCGCCACCTGCTGTCAGAGAGTGCGTCTCATTCAGACCTGCTGTTTTTGTTTCGTGCAGATGTTTTAGGTAGCAAACAGGGTGCGAACTACGGGGGAGCTAGGGGGAGCTCGGCTC
>NW_015648984.1:9027-10540 GCF_001515625.1 Sinocyclocheilus rhinocerous | reverse complement strand
TAGTTTAAAATATTAATAAATAATTAAATAATTAAATATAAACAGCAGTAATCATGTGGGAAATAAAAACCTTTTTTATGTAAATTTCTGATCAAATAAAGAGTCTTAAAAATGACTGAAATATTTTGTGAGACTGAAATTGAAAGTCAAGCGCACTGAATTCTGGGATTGATTATTTCTAAAAGCAGGGGTGTAAAATACTTGAGTAATTTTACTTGATTACTGTACTTAAGTACTATTTTGGCATATTTGTACTTTATTCAAGTACTTTTACTTGATTACTTTTATGAAGGAAAAACAGTACTTTTTACTCCTTACAATTTGATTTCAACTTGAAAAGTACTGATTGCATGTTTGCATTTTTATTTGATCTATCACACATTAAATATGGTCCAGAAGCTCAAACCTGCCGCTAATGAGGTTTGTTTTCATGCATCAAACTCATCCTTTGGTTAAAACTTTCATCAGGTCAATTCTTAGCTTCAGAATGTCTTTGCCATCAAATGTGAAGAAGCATATTAAGGTAGCTAAGTTTATTCATTATTTGTGTCTGTTTTGATGCAGTCATTAGCTATCTGTGTACTATATGGACTGCATGCACAAGACTGAGTGCAAATAAAATCAGTGAAAAGAATTTAAATACAATTCATGTTTCAGTGGCCATGATTACTTTTTAAATTAGAAGTTACAAAAATCTCCAAAAAGTGTGTAATGAACATTGTGTGTTAAATGAACTGTCATCTTCTCTGTGTGTAGTTTTTGAAGCATCATCTTTGTTCATGCCATACACTTGCATTATGTGCCGAAAGATTGATTATTTTTCCTAAACTCTTAGTCTGTGTTCATCTGAAGAAAGAAAGTGGTACACGTATGGGATGGCATTACGGTGTGAAGGATGGATTTGTTTCTGCTCCACTGTGCTGCATTTTAATTGTTGTTGTTGCACTAGATAGATGTGTTTGATCTGTGCCACTGCATTTGCTTTTCTCCCATTTAACTTTTGTTTGTCTGTCTGTACAGTACAGTTTTTGAGGACTTTTTACATCCCTTTCTGAAGTGAAGCTGCTGATTTTGGTGCAGTAGATGATCTGGTTCTTCACACATAATGCTGAAATCTGTCAATATTGCATCATTTCCAGTGTGTGTGTATGCGAGCTCAGATCTTCTGCAGTCAGACTCACTGTTCTGGACCATGTCCTGCATCTTCTTCCAGACTCTGAAGGGCAGGTTGCCCAAGTAACGTGGCACATGAATCAAAGCTCCAGAAGGAGTCTGTGGATCCGGCTGTGATGAGATCTGGACTCTGGAAGAACATTCAGGATCAGAACTGCAGTGGCTTTGGATCAGAAGCAGAGAGAGCAGAGACAGCAGCAGATCACTCACCTTTCCATTGAGACTGGAAACTCCTGCAGAACAAACACACCATTGATCATCAACAACTCAATCAATCAATCAATCAATCAATCAATCAATCAATCAATCAATCAATCAATCAATCAATCAATCAATCAAT
>NW_015648984.1:0-1071 GCF_001515625.1 Sinocyclocheilus rhinocerous | reverse complement strand
AACTTTTTAAAATATAAAATGTATGTTTATTTGCAACAGTTATGCTAACAACAATAAAAAGACATTTATGACAGTAAAACAGCGAATCTGCTGAAGGACACCATGCTGCATTGTCACGGGAACTCACTTTGCCAAGTGCATTCCAAATGACTACATAATGGCACGCACGTGCCCTGCTCACTCCAAAATCCCCACTCCAAGGGGATAGGAATGATCACTTCCATTTGGAATTTGTCCCGTGAACCGTTTGGTACCGATACTCGTATCGGCACATCCCTACTGGACATTATTTGTGATACATTCAACACTAAGCTAAAGCGAGAGTGTGAAACTTCATAGCTTCCTCAAGTGTTAAGGAGTGTAAGTGACATTGGAAATATGTACACTACCGTTCAAAAGTTTGGGGTGGGTAAGATGTTTCAGTGTTTTTGAAAGAAGTTTCTCATGCTCAACAGGCTTTTATTTTATTAAAAATCCAGTAAAAACAGAAATGTTGTGTAATATTATTTCAATTTAAAAGACCTGTTTTCTATTTTAATATAAAATATTTTTAGTTCCCTTTCATGGGAACTTTGAACTGCGTCCTCTAGGGGTCGCTATGGGGAACGCCTCGTCGTGACCCGTGTCTGAAGCATACATTGAAAAAACACCAACTCGTTGGCCGGCGACAGCCATGACGTCACTACCGGTGCGACTATAGTATAAATAGGCGCCGGGAGCACACATCATTCTCTTCTTCGTCTTCATTGACTGTTCTGTTTGAAGCGTGCATTCCAAGGAAAAAGTAAGAGTTTTATTATGGCGAGCACTAGCAGAGCATTTAGAAGGTGTGTGCATCCGTGTCATCGCTATTTGACACCAGATGACACACACGATCTATGTGTTGTTTGTTTGGGCGAAGAGCACACACGCGATGTCCTCGAGGGGGCAATCTGCGTGCATTGCGATTTTTTTCCAATGAAAAAGCTCCGTTCTCGTTTGTCTCTTTTCAAGTAAAGAGGGGCAGCCATCTGCTTCCCGCGGTTAAGGACCCGCTGCTGCTGAGGCACAGAGGAGAATGAGCTCGTGGGG
>NW_015648983.1:0-734 GCF_001515625.1 Sinocyclocheilus rhinocerous | reverse complement strand
TTTCACATTCGCTATTGAATCCTCCTTTTGTGCCCGTGACAGAACGATCTGACCAACTTATGGATTCAGCGAATGCCTTGGATCTACGGGACTTTTTGTCCAACAACAACGCACACATGGATCGTCAAAGTGTATGCTGGTGAGCCCAATCTTTGTAGAGCGTTCTTAACTAAATGCTCCATGTTCTTTTCTCTGCAACCTTTGACTTTTTCTACCGAACAGTCCAAAGTGTCAGTACTAAAGTGGCTTTAGTATTGACATTGCTGTCGGGACGGGCAGCTCTGTGGGGAACGGCGGTGTGGGAGAACCAACATCCTTGCTGCTCTTCGTTCCACAAACTCTCGGAGGAGATGAGACGGGTGTTTGATCGCGCTGTAGCGGGTCGCGAGGCGGCACGCATGTTAGCCGATCTACGGCAGGAAAACAGACCCGTCTCGGATTATTCCATTGAGTTCCGGACACTGGCAGCTGAGTGCAAGTGGAACAAGGAGGCGCAGTGGGACATGTTCCTGCAGTGGAACGAGGAGGCGCAGTGAGACATGTTCCTGCATGGGTTGGCTGACCGGATTCAGAAGGAGATTTTTACGATGGAATTACCCACTGATCTTGATGGACTCATCGAATTAGCTCTTCGGGTAGATGCCCGTCTACATCAACGCGATCAGCGAGGACGCCGCCAGCTGGCGTCTGAACTTCCTGAGTATTCCACTGCCAGTTCCTGTAATACGGTCAGT
>NW_015648982.1:418-552 GCF_001515625.1 Sinocyclocheilus rhinocerous | reverse complement strand
CTTCAAGTATTTTACTACACTTCAGTATGTGATTCTTATTAAGTATGGGTCATTTTTATACTTAAGATACTTAAGCTAAGTCTCTGAGAACCTGACACCTTGTACTTCTGGAGACTCCAGGTAGGTTGCAGTTC
>NW_015648982.1:0-207 GCF_001515625.1 Sinocyclocheilus rhinocerous | reverse complement strand
TCTAGTATTGTATTAGTTTTTAATATTTCTCATGGGCATTTAATAATTTTTGACTTTCAGTCTGAGTTAAATCTCTTTTTTGGCTCATTTTATCTGTAAAAGAAAATCTGCTTAATAATTATGCACACCTGGATATAAGACATTTTTCACTTCCAGCCTTCGTGAATAATTATATATCAATTCTAAATGATTAAATACAAGATTAAT
>NW_015648981.1:0-518 GCF_001515625.1 Sinocyclocheilus rhinocerous | reverse complement strand
TCCGGATACCGGCTGGTACGAGACTCAAAGTGTTATAGGAATAAGATTAATAAGATTTAATATGATTAAACAGTTAAACAGAATAATCAGATGTTTCGATAAATTATCTTATAAATGATCGGCAATAGCATTCTAACAAACATAAATTCGAGGTCATAATAAAATGGAGTCAGATTAGAGTTTAATTGAAATTAAATTACTTTGCACACCGAAAAGACTGAACACGCAGGAAACCTTCAGCCACTATTGGATACCTTCGTTGGGCCAACTGGGTGGACCTTTTACATTATCAAGCCCCAACATGGCCAGATGAGCTCAGTCTCCAGTTAGGGAACTTCAACTCGACGCTCCCAATGCTGATCTTGAAGAAGCTGTCAAGGAGGCTGAACAAGTCCTTCAAAGGTTCAACCCTTCACAGGTAATGTTGAAGACATTTAGTTATACAGTCATGGCCAAAAATATCGGCACCCTTAGTAAATATGATCAAAGAAGGTTGTGAAAATTAATCTGCATTGTTA
>NW_015648980.1:0-1192 GCF_001515625.1 Sinocyclocheilus rhinocerous | reverse complement strand
TGCAGTTTGAGTGCAGCGAGGTATGTAATAGTGGGAGCTGTTTCATATCAGTCTGATTGACCCAGTGAGTATGATCCGGTTGTTTTATGTTTTAAATGTGTAAGTTTCACAGATGCGTGTCTGTGTTAAATGTGTAAGTTTCACAGATGTTAGCGCGTCTGTGTGCAGGTTTGGGGGACGTGCCCACCGGCTTATTTCCAGCTTAGAGCCGTGGAGGGTATCAGTATTTGGCAGGACGTCAGGACCCGGACTGCGCTGCTGTTTTGTCATCTTTGTTCTTATTGCCCTTATTAATTTAGTTGTCCTTATTGTGTTTATTCTTTGTTTTGTGAATATTGGAGTGTTTATTTGGTGTTTTTTTTTTTTCATGTTTACCTTTTGTGTAATTTGCAACTAAGTCTGCTGATGCAATGTAGGGTACAACGGGGCTAAAGGCGCCCCGGGGTAAAAGGCTCCTTTGAGATTATTTTCCTCTAAACAACTAGATGGCAGAAAAACTTGGCGTAGAACTTTCCAAAACATCCACTTTTCAAGATGCAACCCTCTTACAGCTCTTACCAGGAAGAGACTGACGTGTTATTTCTGCTTTCTGTCACACTGACTCTCTTCTCTACTGACAAAAGCAATAAAGAACCAGCCATCAGTGAAGAATCAAGAGAAACACTTTACAGAAGGATCTTTGTGAAGGTTGTTTCTGAATAGATAGCAGATCTTTGTGATTCTCGTGGTGATTCATTTTTCAAACCGTCATTCAGAAAGTGAAAGTAAAGTTTAGATCGCTGGAGCACAAAGAGTGAAAATGGCTTCACTATCTGAAGATGATTTTTCTTGTCCTGTATGTCAGGAAATCTTCAAGAATCCTGTTGTTTTATCATGTAGTCACAGTTTCTGTAAAGAGTGTCTTCAGCAGTTCTGGAGAACCAAGAAAACTCAGGAGTGTCCCGTCTGCAGGAGAAGATCCTCAAGAGATCAGCCTCCAGTTAGTCTTGCGTTAAAAAACTTGTGTGCGTCGTTCCGGAGGGAGAGAAATGAGAGGCGTTCATCAGGATCTGAGATCTGCAGTTTACACAGTGAGAAACTCAAACTCTTCTGTCTGGAGGACAAACAGCCGGTGTGCGTAGTGTGTATTAATTCAAAGAAACATGACAATCACACAGTCAGACCCATCGATGAAGTGGTTTCATCATATAAG
>NW_015648979.1:0-577 GCF_001515625.1 Sinocyclocheilus rhinocerous | reverse complement strand
TTTAAATCAGATGTATGGACTTACTTCGGATTTGTAAACAAGGAGAGGATGTAAGTATTATACAATAATATTATATAACAATATTATACTACATATTATAATAATAATAATAATAATATATATGGCGCGCCGCGCCCCACCCTGCTCGGCAGTGTTCAGCGCGCATGTCTCGTCACTGTCGTCACTGCGCGGTTTGACGCTCCGCTCAATATTCCGATCTATGAATGTGCGTTCCGCTCGTGTACCGCTCATGCTCATCGGAAAAGCAAAGTCCGCTCAAATAACGCGCTGACAGGACATTTCTATGCAGTATAGGCCTACTTGTTCCGGTTTGCAGTAGCGCTACTGTGCTGTAACATGGTGTAGGCTAGTTCAGCTGTACTGGGCAACACTGGTAAAATGATGCTACCTTCAGTGACGCTATGCTCTGCTCATATGCTCTGATAATAATAGCTTTGTAGGACTATACATTATTTGGATAATTAGTCAAAAAAAACAACAAAAACTTATATCCGATTCTGTTACATAGAAGTAGACTTGTGCCGGTATTCGGTAATGCGATATATCCCGGTAATGA
>NW_015648978.1:0-490 GCF_001515625.1 Sinocyclocheilus rhinocerous | reverse complement strand
AAATTGGCTGGTGAGTGAAAAAGTTAATTTCAATCCCTGTTTATGTAAGTTATGACAAATGTGTACAGACGCAGATGCAAAGACTTCACGGAAAGCTGTCAAAATAAAAGTCTTATCCGCTAGTAAAGAATGTTTACAAAAAAGTAAGCTTACAAAATATTTCCATTGACGACGGTTATGACTTACAAAATATTTCCATTGACGTGAGACGGTTATGAGAAGCAGGCGATACCTCCAGTTCTTATAATATAAAATATGTGTGAATGTGTGTGTATATATATATATATATATATACACACACGCACACACTAGAGCCCTGCACGGGCCTCAAATCTAGGCCTTAGCCCGGCCCTTGTCTGACAGCTTATCAGAATTCTCGGCCCGAGTCCGACTGGAGCCCGTGTCTTTTTTTCTCTCTCTCTTCCCCATTGCACAGCTGCAGTTGCAGCCATTAAAGGGGTCATATGATGCGATTTCAATTTTTCCTTTC
>NW_015648977.1:338-520 GCF_001515625.1 Sinocyclocheilus rhinocerous | reverse complement strand
AGGCGAATGCCTATTTTACTCTAACATTGTGTCTACGCCAGACACAAGCGGCACAATATGACCAAATCAATAGACCCGTAACGTTAAGTAAAGCGGTCTGCAATGTATGCAGTGCGATACGGCCAACGCAACGAAACTTCTGCTACTGCTGCTATTGATAATATTCACTAACAAGTCCTGAG
>NW_015648977.1:0-216 GCF_001515625.1 Sinocyclocheilus rhinocerous | reverse complement strand
TTGTGGGTGTACTGTTGCGGCTGTAATATTTAATCAGAATTTGCTAAGGATGATCTACTGCTGCTGCACAAAACCTGCTGTAAGCCCTGTTGAATAAGCAAAGTAATAAATACCTATTGCACTTTAAAGAGTTAATTTACCTTCCATGAGTTACCACAAAATTTTTTTGCGACTAAAGCGCTTTCTGCTGCCGCTGCTATATTAGCCATAATAATA
>NW_015648976.1:351-963 GCF_001515625.1 Sinocyclocheilus rhinocerous | reverse complement strand
CTGTAGCAATTCAGGGTTATTTACCATTTACCCCATCAAGGCTGTTTGGTTTTACCAACTCCCTGTTGTCTTAAATCCCTATGTATTTTGTCTTTGTTGGAACAAAAATTCACTAAATGACTCACTGAAATCTCATACAAACTTTGACTCCATTTCAGAACAAATTGTGATCTCTTGAACTTATTTGAACAGATATGTGTGATTATGTGATATCAGTTCCATTCTCTGAATAAAATTTTAAAGGGCAGGTCTGCTATTTCATGCATTCACACTTATTTAAACCGTTGAGTTGGATTCTCATGCTGAACATGGCCAAAGTTTTTTTTTTTTTTATTATTATTATTTGGATGTATGATGTATTTTTGTGTTAAATACACTTGTTCAGGGTTCTTGTAAGTTTCGCACCAGAGCTGTCTCTTTCCAACCCTTTATTTTGTGTTGTAACTGTTAAAGTGCCTCTATTATGCCATTTTTACGGTTCCTAATATTGTTTTGGGAGTCTCCTACAATAGGATTACATGCATGCAAGGTCAAAAAACGCTTTTGTTTTCTCAAAATATGCATTTAATATCACCTCATTTTCCAGCGATTCCCAAACGATCAGTTCGAAGC
>NW_015648976.1:0-217 GCF_001515625.1 Sinocyclocheilus rhinocerous | reverse complement strand
CCCCTCCTTTCCGTGAGCCTGCTCTGCTCTGATTGGTCAGATGGCCTAGTATGTTGTGATTGGTCTACAGCGTACAGTGCTTTTCGGAAATTATACGCCTATTTCAATAGTTCTGTATTTTGAACGCTCTACAGAAAATATACACATCTATTATTTATCATATTTACAGGTTGTGATTCAAGTCAAGTCAAGTCACCTTTATTTATATAGCGCTTTT
>NW_015648975.1:0-2207 GCF_001515625.1 Sinocyclocheilus rhinocerous | reverse complement strand
AAATAAACACAAGAAGTTATATTTTTATTAGAGCTATTATTAATACCTTATCTTAATTATGTGCTGAATGGTTTATATAATTTAAACTTTGCTAAGATAACTTGCTACATGAATGCTTTAAATTAATTTAGCATACCTACATGCTTCTGTATGTAACAGGTAACATTATGATATTTCAGTCTCTAACCTGAAACAAGCTCATCAGCATATTCATACCCATAATGCTGTTCTTCAGAAAAGATACTTCCTGTTATGGAGAAGCAGAACCATCAGACACATTCACAATCACAAATCAGCCAAAATCCCCATTTTCTTTGAATCTTATCAAATTAACCCTATATAATTTCAAATGATACACACAAGGTCCCACAAATGAATCTATGCAATTTACTTCACTTGCCCCTCTTACTGAAATGATTCCACTTTTGATCTCAACACATTAAACATCATCTGTCTGACAGACTCTTATTAATGCTATTAAATGAGATTGATGGCTCATGTCTCACCCCTCTGAGTGAAGTGATTGTGTCTGTGCTGAATCTCCTCATAAACGGCCTCAGTCGTCGTCCTGTGTCTCCTCTTAGAGAGAGCTGTGAGTGTAGACAGACAAACCTGCTGTCAGTTCACAACACATGACTGATCACACACTGAATAAGACACAATATGACAGTCTCTGGATCTCTCCTACCTCTCCTCATCACTCTGTTCTGCTGAATCAGTATAAGCAGTGGCACTAAGAGCAGTAAGAGCACAACTCCCAGTACAATCACAAGCACTGGGGGGACGGAGAGAGATGCTGCTGGAGGAGTTTGTGGAGGAGAGACTGATGTTGAGCGCACTGGAGGAGAAACTGGAGGAGAAGCTGATGTTGTTGTGGCAGGAGTAGAGGACACTGTCAAATCTGTCAAACACACAAACACATTCAAAATCATGCAAAACATTGATTTAAATATTATTAGCTCTAAACGCTTAAATGAATAATATTCCTCAGTGTTTGCTGTGACCTGCACAGGTGAGTCCAGTGTGCTCTTTGTGGGAGCAGTCAGTGGGGTTTTTCAGGGAGAGAGGACAGTCCCACAGGTGAATCTCATTCCCTTTGCACTCGACTTTGTTCATCCACACAACACCTTCACCAGCACCAAAGACTGAATTCCCATCAGCCCTCAGTGCTGCTCCACAACCCAGCTGCCTGCAGACCACCTGAGCATCGCTGATGTCCCACTGATCATCACAGACTGAGCCCCACACAGCGTTATGATACACCTCCAGCCTCCCAGAGCACCGGCCCTCCCCTCCACTCAGTCTGAGAGCAACATTATCTAAAACACACACATCACAAAAAAGTAGATACATTAATTGCCAGCAGAGTACTGTCAGAACAGCAGCGTCTGCACAGGAGTATGTGTGTGATCAGTTGTATATTCCAAAATGAAATGCTGGTTTCTCATATTAGAACACCATTATCTTACGTCCCTGTCGAAAAAACCAGCATATGGTGGTTAGATATGTTTTGAAGCATGGAAAACTAAGGACCATCTTAAACCAGCTGCCATGCTTCAAAACATACCTAACCAGCATATGCTGTTTTTGTCAACAGGGGTTGCATTCAACATTCATAATTTTCATGGTTGTTTCCATTAAATGAACTTACCCAAACACTGTCTCTGATGGGGAGATGTGGAGCATGTCAGAGAGCTTCGAGACTCATGACTCTTCTGTTCTGTAACAATTAAATATTATAAAATATGTATTCCAAACATCTTCTAAAAGCATTAATGCTAAAGGATAACTGTATTGTTTACTGATGGAAAAAGTATCTGTTTTACCTGAGCAGATGATTTTGGCCACTTCATCTTCACCACAGTCATTCTGTCCCCAGGATGAAGAAGGACACTGCCATAAAGTGGAATCATGTGGTCGACATGTAACTTTATCCAGCCAGTTAGGAGCTGATTTCACTTTTGGTGTAGAAGCAGACAAAACACCAGATCTTCCACAGTTCAGCTCTTGACAGATCAGACTCACTGTGTCTCTGTCCATCTTGTTGTAACATACATTACCCCAGGATCCATTGTAGAAAACCTCCACATTCCCTTCACAGCCCTCAGTTAACCTGATCTCCTTAAACTCTACATGAAAAAATTTACATTTTAAAATCACATAATTGGAAAATGTGAACACTACGGACACATGAATGTTGAAATGTG
>NW_015648974.1:0-1416 GCF_001515625.1 Sinocyclocheilus rhinocerous | reverse complement strand
GTCGGACTTGTAACCCGAAGGTTGTGGGTTTGAGTCTCAGGTCTGACAGGGATTGTCAGTGGGGGGAGTGAATGACCAGCGCTCTTTTCCAAGCAAAAATCCATATGTTTAATGCACCCAATTGCTTCTGGATTCTGTATTTACTTACAATTATTCATCTAGCAGACTCTTTTATCTGGAAGACAAATACTAGAGACACTATTAGGCCATTAAAAACTGTTAGATGAAAATAATGAATTGGGGTGTTCAATGAATTTGCATTATAAAAATAAATAAAAACTCTGTTAAAGGGTGACAACATCTAATCCTGCGGGTGTTTCTGTTAAACTCCTGCTGTTAAACATTTCTAGGAAGATGTAGACCACCGAAGTGAATAAAAAAAATATTTAGTGTGAAATGAGAAGCTGAGAAGAAAAACAACTGATCACAGTCACTCGGTTGCAAAGCCAAAAGGATCCTGAAACTTTTATGCATGTAAACGTGTGTGAGAGAGAGATGGAGTGTGAAAACTGACCTGTGCATTGGAAATGTTTTCAATACAAAACAATTGCATTCAGATCTGCTTTATATAACATGTCGATATATCACATTTTTTCAAAAATTACAGAACAGTTCAGAGATAATGAGACCTTGATCTACACGTCTGTGTTGACTGAAGAGAAAAATGAATTCTGATGACTCAGTATGACTCACTTCTGCAGTATTACTGTTTTGAACAATTTTATGTCAATTTTGAACCATTTACAATTGATTTTTGACAGTTTATTGTGATCCTGAAAGTCACTGTGTAAATAATTTAGACTGAAGGCCAAAAGGTCAAACGTTACACCCACCAGAGAGGTGATCATTATGGGGTTTTAATTTTTTATTATTTTTTTTACCAATATACATGCCAGAATCTTTCAGATTCAGTCATTTTAATTCCGTTTAATGTAACAAACAGTACATCGCTTCTGAAGACCCTGCTGGAGCTCCAACTAGTGTCTGAAGATGGAAAACCAAGGCCTTAAAAGCTGACATGTGGATACTTCAGTTTTTTGGAAGTGTATATGAACAATTTTATATTTCCATAATCCGATAAAAAATATATTTTACTAAATTATTTTATGAGTAATGTGAGCACAGCACACTCAATTAAATGTCTTTAATGTCTGTCATAGTGCTGCTGTTTGTTGTCCTTTGTTTCCAGAAATGAATTCATGAAATGGTCTTCTCATAATAATACTGTTCTACACTGGACATTCATAATACTTGCATTTTTCAGCATTTTCATTTTATATCAAGAGGGTCTGGCTGCAGACTTGCACTTGCACTCTCAGACTTGCATTCTCAGACACTTGCAGTTTTTATTTTTTATTTTGTTCTATTTACTTATTATTGTTTGTTTGAATCTCTCAACGTTTTACAACAGTAGCC
>NW_015648973.1:487-630 GCF_001515625.1 Sinocyclocheilus rhinocerous | reverse complement strand
TATCGGTACTGGAGAAATTAATAAAACACACATACATTTATTATTCCTATATATACATTATCTTGCAAATTCTATCTCACCAGAGTCATCAGCTGTTTTTCAAACATTTGTCTATGATGCATTTTTGCTATTCGCAATTCAGA
>NW_015648973.1:0-362 GCF_001515625.1 Sinocyclocheilus rhinocerous | reverse complement strand
ATCTGCTTACACTGTAGGCCTGTGGCTTTTTTATTAAGCTAATTAAATTTTTTTATTTCGATTTTGGCTTCTAAGGATTATACAAAAGAAGACATGAGGTAAAGCTATTAAAAACTAGCTGCGTTTCGTATTGCGCAACTTTCCCTTCACAGCGGTGCGCATTCGTTCCTCCCTAAAACCCAAACTTAATGTCAGAATCAGCTCAATCGGTGATTGTTGTAAGATGCCGTCTTTACTGTTTCTAAATTGCGGGACATGTTTGATAAATGTTGAAAGCACAATCCGCACAAGAGACGCTGAGAGGCTCAAATGTGTGCGCGCGCTCCAAAACGGACAAACAAATTACACTTTGAGCTTCGGGC
>NW_015648972.1:0-926 GCF_001515625.1 Sinocyclocheilus rhinocerous | reverse complement strand
GTTTCTAGCATGTTTAACAAGTTGCTAGCATTTTTCTAGCATGATTGGCAAATTACTAGCATGTTGTTAGCATGATTAACAAGTTTACTAGCATGTTTCTAACATGATTAGCAAGTTACTAGTATGTTGTTAGCATGATTAACAAGTTACTAACATTTTGTTAGCATGTTTCTAGATTAACAAGGCATGATTAACAAGTTACTAACATTTTGTTAGCATGTTTCTAGCATGATTAACAAGTTACTAGCATGTTGTTACCATGATTAACAAGTTACTAGCATGGTGCTAGCATGATTCTAGCATGATTAGCATGTTGCTAGCATGATGCTAGCATGTTTCTATCATGTTTACAAAATTGTTAACATGTTTCTAGCATGATTAACAAGTTACTAGCATGTTGCTACCATGATTCGCAAGTTACTGCCACTTTGTTAGCATGTTTCTAGCATGATTAGCAAGTTACTAGCATGTTGTTAGCATGATTAGCCAGTTACTAACATTTTGCTAGCATTATTAACATGATTCTAGCATGATTACCATGTTACTAGCATGATGCTAGCATGTTTCTAGCATGATTATCAAGTTACTTGCACGTTTCTAGCATGATGAGCAAGTTACTAGCATGTTGTTAGCATGTTTCTATGCTAATCCAGCAAAAACCTGTTGATTCAGTAAAAAAACCAGCTAAAAACCAGCTAAGACCAGCCTGGCCTGCTAAAAAAGTGGCCAAAACCACTTTAAAACCAGCTTGGGAGACCAGTCAAAGCAGTCAATCAGCTTAGGCTGGATTTAGCAGTTTTTTCAGTTGGGAGTTGTTAAGCTTTACTATAGCACTAGACAGCTTAAATACACCATAAGTCTTATTGTACAAAAGTTTTCATCCCCTCAATGAAAGTCTATGGGATTTTAGGTGGTTTTGATAGTCT
>NW_015648971.1:0-1183 GCF_001515625.1 Sinocyclocheilus rhinocerous | reverse complement strand
GAGTCATATCGCGCCAAGGGGTCAGCGCATCCCAGCAGTCGCGCGATTTTGATGCGCAAGGTGCCCTTGCGCCATGCACTCTGTGGCACCCGGCCCTTTAGCCAGAGCTGAAGCAGTCGCATATGTAGGAGCCCTAGTTTGCACACTGTCGAGGCGGCAGCCATCTGACCGAGCGTCTTCTGAAAGCATTTCAGCGGGGGAACTTGAAGACTGCGAGACAGCTGATCAGTTTTTGTGAGCGCTCCTCTGACAGACACGCTCACATATTGATTAAATTCAGCTCCACTCCTAACAAGGAGATGTTTTGGCTCGGTACCAGCATGGTCTTTTGCATATTCACAGTCAGCCCTAAGCTCTGAAGATGAGCGAGGAGTCTGAGCTTGTCGGTGAGCAGCGCAGTCTCTGATTGGGCTAAGACTAGCCATTCGTCGAGCGCGCTCTCTGATTGGGCTAAGACTAGCCAATCGTCGAGATAGTTCAGGATGCGCATTCCGCTCTGCTTCAGAGGAGAGAGAGCGGTATCCATCCATTTCGTAAACGTATGAGGGGCCAGGGATAAACTGAAGGGTAGGACCGTGAATTGAGCTCTGAAGATGAGCGAGGAGTCTGAGCTTGTCGGTGAGCAGCGCAGTCTCTGATTGGGCTAAGACTAGCCATTCGTCGAGATAGTTCAGGATGCGCATTCCGCTCTGTTTCAGAGGAGAGAGAGCGGTATCCATGCATTTCGTAAACGTATGAGGGGCCAGGGATAAACTGAAGGGTAGGACCGTGAATTGATGCAGTGCTGAAGCTGCTTGGCCCGCCACGGAGAAAGCCTTGCCAGCGAAGTTTGCAGTGGCGCGGCAAGATTTAGAGGGGGCGGAGTTTGCTTTGGCGGGGCGGCATGGTTTAGGGAGGGGCGAGTTGTTTCTCACTCTCCAGTTCGCCGCGGCTGAAGGACAGAGATGGGCAGCGACGGCTTCTTCCACGGGGGGAAGTTTAACATACCCCACTTGGTCAGTGCCGTCCACTGAAGACAGGAGTGAGGATCCTGGGTTGTGCACTCGACTGGTGAGTGGCGCGTTCCACGACTTCGTTATCTCATCGTGCACCTCGGGGAAAAAGGGGCTGGGCCTCCGCGGGGTGTCCTTTCGGCCATGATCCGACTGGAGGTACCACTCGTCCAGACGGCTTCTGGCCGGCT
>NW_015648970.1:848-976 GCF_001515625.1 Sinocyclocheilus rhinocerous | reverse complement strand
TACCTGCATGCTCTGCCAGTGGGCACTGAAGGAAATTTAAAGACTTTTTGATTTACAGTTTAACGTACCTTTAACTCACTTTCACGATGCTTGCATAAACGTAATTGTCATAAGAAAAACTTGATGGT
>NW_015648970.1:0-807 GCF_001515625.1 Sinocyclocheilus rhinocerous | reverse complement strand
GGTGCACGTCAGGCTACGGCGTATGGGTGTGCGTCTATGCGTAAGCTACGGCGTAGGTCCGACGCAGAAGTATAAATCAGCCTTTAAGCCTATGGCGATGTAAGTTTTTAAACGCGCTCTAATTTCAGAGTTTTGCATTAGATAACGTCAATCAAATGACTGGTAAATGTTCCGCGTTATGCCAGCTCTGTCTGCAGAAAGACTGCTCGTTTGCAGCGGGCGAGACAGACACTTCAACACGGTGTTATGCGTCTCAAAAACGAAATTGTTAGCGCGTAATGTCTAACAGTCCCACTATTACCGTTTCAAAGCATGGAAACTGCGAAATGCCACACTCAATGCTTTCAAAAACAAATATAAATTTACCATTTGATGAATTATCTCATTTGAGAAGAAAACCGCCCAAATCACACCGTTTCCAGGAAACATGTCGTTCAAACCGGAAACCGTAGCAAAACGGAGCACACCGGTTTGAGCTTGAACTTGCCCCAGGCCTCGGTGGGAATGAAGGCGAGAGGATCTGTCAGCGAACCTGACAAAAACACGCGCAGTTAGTAATTTCTAAATGTGTTCACCACCAATCATATTTTGAGTAAAATTGTCAACAAAAATGTTGTTGATAATGTGTACTTTTATAAAGAGAAAAGCAATCCAACTTACCGTCTCGGTCCATTGAAGAAAAAATGGCGTCGTCGCATTGCGAGGCAGCAGTCACCGAAGGGTGGAGTCCAGACAATTCGGCGGGTTTTTTTATTCCGCACGTTTAGTGTAAAAGTGAAATTACACCATATAACAACACTGAACACG
>NW_015648969.1:807-952 GCF_001515625.1 Sinocyclocheilus rhinocerous | reverse complement strand
AAAATGTTAGGGGTGTACTCACTTATGCGAGATACTGTATGTCCAAACACAAAAGTGGATTTTGCATAATAGGTGCCCTTTAAGACATAATTGACTGTGTTTAAGTTAGGGCTGATAAATCGCCCCACCACTTTAAAGGAAAGAA
>NW_015648969.1:0-637 GCF_001515625.1 Sinocyclocheilus rhinocerous | reverse complement strand
TTTTGCGCAGCTCGTCAGTGAACAACGGCTCTGTGTAGTTAATGCTGCTCAATGTGAAAGCATGCATGTGATGGAGATTTACCCCTGATTACAGAACCGGCTTTCTGACAAGATGCGCGTTAAATATCGCATGCGATTTATCGTGCAGCCCTAGTTTAAGTGAAAATTTGCCAAGACGGACATCTTGACATATTTTTTGTGTGTATTTGTCCATTTAAGTGCACGCCCGAAGCCCAAAATAGTCTATACTTGTCCATGTTTCTCTCCGTCTTGGATCGCACACACAGAAAGCCACCTGGGGAACAGCATCTCTTTCGCAGCTCAATACGCCTTAACACTCTTTTTAGTATTGAGCATGTCCGGCAGGAGACTGTATATTACAATTGGCACATCACATGATTTGACCGATTTGGATGGTATGTAGGAAGGGTGGCAGCCCACCACTTTAAAGGAAAGAAACGCAATGCGGCATCATGTTTTCATAATCGTTGGAAGCCAAAATCAAAAGCAAAACTAAAATTCTATAAGCCCTAGTCATTAAAGGGGTCATATGATGCGATTTAAATCCTTTTTCTTTGGAGTGTTACAAGCCCTTGGTGCATAAAGGAGATCTGTAAAGTTGCAAAGACTAAAGTCT
>NW_015648968.1:1200-2599 GCF_001515625.1 Sinocyclocheilus rhinocerous | reverse complement strand
TTTTTAGGTTCTGAGCTTTGAGTTTCTGTCACTTTTAAATGAGTCCGGTTGGGAGCCCGGGAGCTACTTTTTGGTGGTGGGACGATGGCCTCTGCACTCTGGGAGTCACTGCTAGAGGCAAATCAAGTCAATTTATCACTTCACTCACATTTCTTAACATATTCCACAAAAATTATACATCACAGTATCATTTAAAAACACTTAACTCCGCAAAAGACAAACAAATGCAAAAACCATAACTAAACATGGTAGCTTATGAGCTCACTTACCAAGAATAAAATGATAACGATTAGAAATAACCTCAGATGAATCAAGGAAAATCTGTTTTATGCAGTTTCCGTCAGATGAATCAGCTTATCTTCTCGTTTAACCCTTGGAGTTAATACAGACGCGATTAGAAGTATTTAAACAACTACTTCCTGCTAGCGTTTTAATGTTTTAATTATGAATTTCAATTGTTAATCTAGTATTTCTCACTTACTTTCTTAACTTCAGGTTACACCTGAAGGTAACCTTGGTTACACCTGTCATTAACATGATTAACAAGTTACTAGCATGTCGTTAGTATGTTTCTAGCATGCTGCTAGCATGATTAGTAAGTGATTAGCATGTCGCTATCATGTTGTTAGCATTATAAACGTAAAAAAATAAATAAAAAGTAACTAGCATGTTGCTAGCTTGATTAGCAAGTGACTAGCATGTTGCTAGCATTATTAGCAAGTGACTAGCATGCTGCTAACATGAAGAGCAAATGACTAGCATGTCGTTAGTATGATTAGCAAGTTACTAGCATGCCATTAACATGTTTCTAGCATGTAGCTAGCATGATCAGCCAGTGACTAGCATGCCGTTAACAGGTTATTAGCATGACTAGCAAGTGACTAGCATGTTGCTAACATGATTATCAAGTGACTAGCATGTTGTTAGCACGACTAGCAAGTGAATAGCATGTCGTTACACTGTTGCTAACATGTTGCTAGAATGATTAGCAAAGTTACTAGCATGTTGTTAGCATGATTAGCAAGTGACTAGCATGTCGCTAGCATGATTAGCATGTGACTAGCATGATTAGCAAGTAGGGATGCACAGATACCGATACTGGTATCGGTATCGCCCCGAAATTGAGCTCCTGTATTCGTACTCGTTAAAATGCCCCGATACCAAACCCCGATACCACACAGCATGTGATAAGTGCCATATTCAGACAAAGAAACACCAACAACTCCAAGAATGGAGTTATTAGAGATTAAAGATGTCTACGAAGTATATGTATGCAATGAATATAAAACATTCAGTATTAATGCCTGTATAGCTGATTTGTGCCAGCTGGTAAACAAAGCACGCTGAGTGGATTGAGCGGGCGGCGGCGCAGATGAGTGAATATCCCTTTCTCACAGAC
>NW_015648968.1:0-1130 GCF_001515625.1 Sinocyclocheilus rhinocerous | reverse complement strand
CTCGAGTCCCAAATTTGATGACTTGCGACTTGACTCGACTCGACATAATTAAAGAAGACTTGAGACTCGACTTAGACTTTGACAGCAAGGACTCGAGACTTGACTTGGACTTGAGCTTGTTAGAATGATTAGTAAGTTACTAGCATGTTGTTAACATGATTAGCACGTTACTAGCATGTTGCTAGCATGTTTCTAGCATGATTAGCAAACTACTAGCATGTTGTTAGCATGATTAGCATGTTACTAGCATGTTTCTAACATGATTAGCTAGTTATTAGCATGATTATCAAGTTACTAGCATGTTGCTGGCATTTTTCTAGCATGATTAGCTAGTTATTAGCATGATTAGCGAGTTTACTAGCATGTTGTTTGCATGTTTCTAGGCTAATACAGTTAAAACCAGCTAAAACCAGTTGATTCAGTAAAAACCCCGCTAATACCAGCTTAGGCTAGCCTAGTCTTAGCTGGTTTAAGTTGAAAATATCTGGGTTAAGCTTGGTTGGTCTTTTAGCAGGTCTCACAGCTTGACCAGCTAAGACCAGCCTGACCAGCTAAAAAGTTGCCAAAACAACTTTAAAACCAGCCTAGGAGACCAGCCAAAGCAGCCAATCAGCTTAGGCTAGTTTTAGCTGTTTTTTCAGTAGGGAGTTTTTAAGCTTTGCTATGGCAGTAGACAGCTTAAAAACACCATAAGTCTCTTTGTATAAAAGTTTTCACACCCTCAATGAAAGTCTATGAGATTTTAGGTGGTTTTGATAGTCTGGTTCATTAAAACTATAAGTCGGATCAGTCTGAAAAGAAATAGCAACCTGAGTCAGACCAGTCTGAAGGTCTGGGCTGAGTTTGGTGGTTCTAGCTTGAAAGCTCTAGGAGGAGATAGTGTTAACATTTTTGGTCAGAAGAAGAAGAAGAAGAAGAAGAAGAACTAGCATGACGCTAGCATGTTTCCAGCATGATTATCAAGTTACTAGCATGTTGTTAGCATGACTAGGAAGTTGCTAGCATGTTTCCAGCATTGTTAACAAGTGACTAGCATGTCATTAGCATGATTAGCAAGTGACTGGTATGCCGCTAGCATGTTTCCAGCATGATTAGCAAGTGACTAGCATATTGCTAGCATGATTAGCAAG
>NW_015648967.1:0-799 GCF_001515625.1 Sinocyclocheilus rhinocerous | reverse complement strand
TAATTCTATGGACAATGTCTAAACTTATGTCATTGTTTTATTAAAAACATCAAAATAAAAATATATTGGTGTTAAATTATTAATAGTTTTTTTTAATATTGTGTTAAATTATTAAAAAATGTTATAGTTGCAAATACCACTGTTAAATTATTAAAAAATGTTATAGTTGCAAATGCCATTTTAAGTCAGTCATGTCTGTGCAAAAATGGTGCAGGATGCATTATCTGCCAAATTGCAATACTTAAAGGGATAGTTCACCCAAAAACGAAAATTCACTTCCATTATATGACTGACAGACTGCAATGGTTTGAGTTAAAACTCTTCGTTTGTGTTCTACTGAAGAAACAAAGTCACCTACATCTTGAATGCCCTGGGGGTAAGCAGATACACATAATTTTTTTTTATTTTTGGGTGAACTATCCCTTTAAACCCCTAACATAAGTATGAGCAACAGAAATAGCAATGCTCCCCTTATACCACTTATTACCACTTATTAATCTGCAGTGATTTAGCTACGGTGTCACATTTAGTGTCATGGTCTTTTTCAGAATAATTATGAATTTGTGCTATTTTGCGTGCAGCTTTCAAGTTACAGTTTTCACATCTTTTTAAACACCCGATTCATGACAGTATGTGCAAACAGACCCGAATCTGGAACCAGGAAGCGAGGATGTTGTCGCTGTTGTCATGGGGATGGAATGGATCTCTGTGGTGTAGCTGGTACTGTAACGGCCACTAGAGCATTTACGGTAGATTTGTGGCAGATTGACATCTGCGCATGTGCAAAGCGTGTGTCTGT
>NW_015648966.1:0-612 GCF_001515625.1 Sinocyclocheilus rhinocerous | reverse complement strand
TGAGAAACAGATGCTGCGTCCCAATGTGCCTACTTATACTATATTAAAGTATGTACTCTTTTGTTGAGGAAAAAGTACACACTTTTGAGTGTGTAGCAGACCAGTGGGCAAGCTTTGGGACATAGCCTACTGTCACGTCTTTAACAGACTGCTCTGTCGCAGTTACACGCATCCTGTCACTGTAAACTGGCCTGCCAGTCATTCTCACAATTAACATCCTCCACATTTCATTTCATTTAACTTCCTACTGTATTGGAGAGAAAAGAAGTAGCACATTGATCTGCCAGCTGTGGGTCTTTATGCAGAGAACTCTGCTCAGATTTTTTGCACAATGATGCAATTAAAAGTTAATGGCCAAACAGATGTTTGCAAAAGTTCACATTGTTGTTGCCGATGAAATATAACACAGATAACATTAAATAAATATTTTTTACCAGGTTAAATGTTGATTGTTAGTATTTCAAACATCTGCCATGTTTGTAGTTTTTTTTAACGCTTTTTATTCGTATTTGTAGTTCTGAAGCGAATCCTTCGCCAAAGCGCAATGGACTGTGGGAAATATTAACCATACTGTGCGTTCACACCGCCGCCGTCGAGAGCGTCAAAGTGGCC
>NW_015648965.1:0-435 GCF_001515625.1 Sinocyclocheilus rhinocerous | reverse complement strand
ATTGATGATCTAGAGCCGCATGTGGACAGTAACAGTGAGTCAACAGACACACTCTCACACACACACTCAGACACAGATACACACACACACACACTAGGGTTGTGACAGTGAGGAAATTTTCCCACCGGTTAATCGACGTGTGACAACACCGATAATACCGGTATCACCGCGGGGGCGGGGCTTTCCCTCTTTTCCTTTGCTTTTAAATAGCTTGTAAAAGCGGCGTGCGCATTTTACTTTCACTTTCAAATAGCGGCAATTCGGAGTAAAGCAATTGTTCGTTTTTAGTTCGTTTGAATTTTCCCTATTTTCCTCACTTTTCTTCGCTTTTAAATAGCTTAAAAGCGGCGAGCGCATTTTACTCTCACTTTTGAATTAGCGGCAGTTCGTCATCAATTGCTTGAATGCAACAACAAAATACAACGTCAAACTCAC
>NW_015648964.1:1089-1238 GCF_001515625.1 Sinocyclocheilus rhinocerous | reverse complement strand
TATGTTTGTCTACACTCGTATTGGTAAAATAAAGAGTGATAATGGTAAATGGTAAACAACACCAAATAAGACTGACACTCACAGAGCTTTTGCTAAATGACAGAAAGCTGACGCCGGTTTCACCGCACGTGCTTTTATGCTTCCTGGTC
>NW_015648964.1:326-770 GCF_001515625.1 Sinocyclocheilus rhinocerous | reverse complement strand
ATTTCTGTCAGGACCACTATCGTCAAAGATGATTGACAATTAGCATACAGTTTGGATTGGCGGTATGGTTCTGTTCTGGGCAAGAACTCCCTGCGCATCCATGCAGCCTAGCATGGATGAGAGCAGGGAGAGCAGCAATAACCCCCCAAAACAAAACCATATGCTGATATCACCCAACATAAACCGATAGCAAAATCTCAAAGCCTTAAGCAACAAGCATGTTGCCCTTAACCAATGACCAATCGATATGTTGCAAAAACCCGCATAACCTGAAGCAACAATTCTGTTGCCTTTAACAGATGACCTAACGAATATGTTGCCAATACCTTAAAAGCTTAAGCAACATGTTCTCAATAACACCAGATAGACTTAAGAAAAACATGTTACAATTCGACTACAGCTTTCAGAACAAGCATGTTCCCAATAACGACCGGATTGCTCTGG
>NW_015648964.1:0-235 GCF_001515625.1 Sinocyclocheilus rhinocerous | reverse complement strand
AGAAAGAATCAGAATGAGCTTTATTGCCAAGTATGTTTGCACATACAAGGAATTTGTTATAGTGTCACAAGCTTCCAGTACACGGAGACAACAACAACACACAGATGATAAAAATAAGATGTGAATAAAATACACATGCATAAATATAATCCACAAAAAAATAACAAAGTGTATGTACAGGTGTGCTATATTCCAAATACGACTACAGCTTTTAGAACAAGCATGTTCCAATAAC
>NW_015648963.1:2542-2830 GCF_001515625.1 Sinocyclocheilus rhinocerous | reverse complement strand
AAATTGCTAGATATCTTGCTTTTATCCACATGTTTAACGGCGCTAATGTTCTAGACCTCTTCACACCATTGTGAGATATAAACCTATAAAGATATAATATCACTATTCTTTATTGTATTTTCATGTGTAATTGTAATTGTTTTCCTTACGCATGGGCCAGAGCATTCTTGGCCTATAATGCAGCATATTTTGGGTTTTTAAACACTCTACCATCTATACAATGGTTTGGATCATCAAAAAAATGAACATAATAATAATAATAATAATAATAATAATAATAATAATATG
>NW_015648963.1:0-1574 GCF_001515625.1 Sinocyclocheilus rhinocerous | reverse complement strand
TGGGCAGGTGACATATTAATAATAGTGTGTAAGTGCTTTTTTCAGCGACACATGATTAAAATCGCTCAATATAAAACTCAGTACTTCAGGTGAAATCGACTGTACTTTTTGTACCACCTCAAAAATGGTACTAAAAATAATATTGCAGTTGTCAACATACATCAGTGGCAATGAACTCCTCCACGTCATTGATACTCTTGACAGTGATTTCACCCTGGCTGATCATTGGGTAGTCATAAGGGTTGGCCATGTCCTCAATTCTGTCAAACAATGGGAGGATTCATTGGGAATATTTCATCTTATTTTACTGTAACAGTCTGTAATGAACATTTTTTTGACTTTTTTGTACACACATTTATACACTATTTAAGTGAAGAACTTTGACCTCTGAAAACTCAAGCACAGGAACACATTAAATAGCGTTTTTTTTATCTGTTGTACTTTCCCACTGTGAGTTTTGACATTAGCTTTGCCACCCTCTTTACTAAAAAGAATACCTTTCAGGTACATCTCATCTGCATCTGTCATAAAGAATGCTGATTTGGCATCAAAGGGGGCGGTCTGAGCCTCGATTCGCTCTCTTTCTGGCTGCCAGAGATAAATGGCCGCCGAGCCGAAACACTCCACTTCACCATCTCCCATGATTGTACTTCACTGTTAAAACATGTTAAAAGGTACACATTTTTATGTGTCAAACTTACTTAAGTTATAAAAACAATGTGTTCCACTATTAATTATTATTTTGCATTAACATAGTATTTTCATTAAAGATGCAGTATATCATTACGTGTACATCCAAGCTGCTCACCTTTTTGTTTTCAAGGCCAGAAAGGTTTCTGCTAGGTTCTGTAAAATAAATACATGGACACAGACTATTTATTGGATATTGTTTTCTGTTAATATTAGGGATGCACCGATACCGTATCGGTATCGGGCCCGTTACTGAGCTCCTGTACTCGTACTTGTACTCGTTAAAATGCCCCGATACCAAACGCCGATACCACACAGCATGTGATCAGTGCCATATTCAAACAAAGAAACACCGACAACAGAACAACAGACAGCAGAAAGGAGTTAAGGATGTCTACTACGAAGTATATGTATGCAATGAATATAACGTTAAACATTCAGTATTAACGCCTATATAGCTGATGTGCGCGAGCTGATAAACAAAGCACGCAGAGTGGGTTGAGCGCGCAGCGGCGCGAGCTTGTCGAGTGAATATATCTTTCTCACAGACATCACTGGAAAGTTTGTAGTTCATGCGGATATGTAAAAAACAAGTAAGTAAAACAATGCACAAGTTACTTAACGGTAGAGAGAGCGAGAGAGAGCGGGCAATTCTGTTGTGTGATCTTTGATGTTCACTCACTTAGCACACGCATCATTTGGATGAAAACGAAATCGTAAAAATAAAACCATTCATAGGGGCATTCACTATAAACATAATTTATTTTCAACCTTAGGCATACACGACTTTCTGGCGAAAGTGAATCTAGCAACTTGTGTGAAATGCGCTAGTCTGTACTATTCTGCACCAGTACAAATACGTGTGTGCGTTGCGCGTGTTTTGC
>NW_015648962.1:640-984 GCF_001515625.1 Sinocyclocheilus rhinocerous | reverse complement strand
ATTAATTGTAGACCAGCTTATTGACAAGAATGGGCAATTATACACGTACCCTAATTTTATTACAAAATATGGCTTTTTTGTAAACAAAAAAGAATTTAACAAACTATTCCCAGTGGCATAATAATTTTAACCAAATTTTAACCAAATCAATATTAATAATGCAAGCCTACAAAATCCCCAACTTTTTGTAAATGGTCTCTCCTTTTTTGACAAACGTTTTACAGTTTTATTTATAAGAAACTCCTTTAATGTTGGATTCAATCCTCCATGTAAATCAAAATGGCTTAAACCTCATTGTATATCTTGGCGCAGCATTTGGATGTTACCATATAAATATGTAATTT
>NW_015648962.1:0-342 GCF_001515625.1 Sinocyclocheilus rhinocerous | reverse complement strand
TTAGAACCTCATGATATTTTACTTTGTTTTCAAAACCCATCTTTTTCTGATAAACAGATTTACATTATTAATCTGTTAATTATCTTAGCAAAGTTTTATATTCATAAGTCAAAAGTAATTCAAAAGAAACCATCATATATTACATTTTGAAACACTGATCTTAAAATATACTTTGAAACCCTTTCTAATATGAGATCACAAAATAAGAAGCTTATAAAAACAATAAAATTGAAAGCTTTTCAAATTCATGTAACTGCCCTAATGTATATATAATTTTTTTTATCCTGTTATTTTTTCATATATATGTTTGTATTCATTTTGTGTTTTTTTGTTGTTGCTGTT
>NW_015648961.1:0-623 GCF_001515625.1 Sinocyclocheilus rhinocerous | reverse complement strand
GCTGAATAATGACACTATTGTCTTCTGTAGAGCTGCTTTACAGCTGCAATTAAATTAATTTCATAACTCTTGAACTTTGCAACATTGACACAGTTATTGAATTGAATTGAATCAATGTTGAACTGAATTTAATCAATAATGAACTGAATTGAGCTGAATTATGACACCATTGTCTTCTATAGAGCTGCTTTACAGCTGAAATTGAATTCACTTCATAACTGATTAACTTTGCAACACTGACACTGTTATTGAACTAAATAGAGCTAAATAATGACATTATTGGCTTCTGTAGAGCTGCTTATATTGAATTGAACTCATTTCATAATTAATGAATTCAAACCTTGCAACAATGATACTTATAAACTGAAATGAATTAACATTAAATGAAATTGAGCTGAATAATGCTATAATGTCTTCTGTAGAGTTACTTTACAGCTGAAATTGAATTTGTTTAATTGATTAACTTTACAACATTAACATTGTTTTTGAACTGAACTGAATTGAGCCGAGCTGAATAATGACATTATTTTCTTCTACTTTACAGCTGAAGTTTCATAACTGATGTGTTTTGCAACATCATCACTGTTATTTTCCTGTTTATTAATGTGAAGCTGCTTTGAAAC
>NW_015648960.1:0-1156 GCF_001515625.1 Sinocyclocheilus rhinocerous | reverse complement strand
TGATTTGGAATCAGCTTTTGCAATCCGCAAGGCTTCCGTGACTGAAAGGCTTCGCCTGCCTAGAGGTGTTAAAGCAAAAGAGGTATTCCGACAGGTTTCTGTAGTGTAGTGTGGTCATCACGTTCGCCTAACACGCAAAAGGTCATTGATTCGAAACCGAGCAGAAATAGCTGCAGCATTTTGAAGAAAAGCATGAACGGTTCGAAACCGAGCAGAAACAACTACAGCATTTTGAAGAAAATATGAATGTTTTGTGCCTTGATTGGGCTTTAGAAAATGTTATCTTTATGCGCTTTTTACCGAGCATGAACCTAAAGATTTCGGTCTGTTTCCTACAGACAGGTTTGCGTAGTGTAGTGGTTATCACGTTTGCCTCACGTTTGGAAAGGTCCCCAGCTTGAAACTGGGTAGAAGCAGTCACTCTCTTTGTCTCAATTGGCTTTCTGTTGAGGAGGAACTCAACACTACAAAGACTTTGCAGCCAAGAAGCATGACGACAGTCACTAAAGTTGAAATTGATGCAAAAATGAAAGTGCAGTCATTATTTGACCAAAACCTAACCCACACTCGTGCCATTTCAATCCTGTGTGGCTTTTTTCTGTGGAACACAAAAGAAGATATTTGTCTGAGTGGCCCTCTTTTGAGCAGCAGCTCTATGCTACGAAGGCCTTTCTTTACACAGGTGTGAAGACAATTATTAAGCAACACTAAGCAGCGGTAACTGCCACGCTGACAGACTCAGTACTATTTCCCAGGTAAATTGGATGAACAGGTGGCTGGTGCATTCAAAGGCCCAATCTGCGGTATAACATTTTCCCCAAAAAAATAATTTAAATTTAATGACAAAACAGCACAAAAGAAACGACCACTGAGGATTCCCACAGAGCACTGGAAAAATGCTTGGTTTGCCGCTAAAAGTAGAAGGTATTTGCAGATTGAAGAGCACAATGCAATCTGTAGTTTGATTTGCGCTCCAAGAAGCATGTGATGGAAAGGACTGACTCAGTCCTTGTTGCAGGCTTCCGTAGTGTAGCGGTTATCACGTTCGCCTTACACGCGAAAGGTCCCCAGCTCAAAACTGGCTGGAAACAGACTGAGACTTTTGTTCTAGCTGTGCTGAAATGGCTCTCTGGTAAGCAGGTGGTCCAAGCTGCAA
>NW_015648959.1:0-925 GCF_001515625.1 Sinocyclocheilus rhinocerous | reverse complement strand
TTACGTATAACACACAATGAATACCATAATAAATCCACTTAATTTGTAATGGATTATCTTGACATTGTTTATTTAAGATCTGGACAGTATTTTACTTCATCTTGTGAGTGGTTAGGAGTGGTTGTTGTTTTGTACTACATCTTGTGAGTGGTTAGGAGTGGTTGAGTGTTGTTTTGAGTGTTTCCTGTGAGGTTAATATTAATTTTGCTGTGAGCTAGTTTAAGATCAGTTGTAATACTTTCAAATGAAAAAAATGCAATGTGTGTTTTTTTTTATTAGATTGCATTTTATTTTGATGGTCCCCTTTAGTCTATTGACTATAAGCAACTTTGCAACTACATGTCAACTAACTCTCATTAGAGTATTAGTAGGCTTAGTTAAGGTTAGGGTTGGTAGAATAAGTTGATGTACTTGCAAAGTTGCTTATAGTGAGTAGAATATCTGTTGGGGAACCATCAAAAAAAGTGTTAGCAGATATTTAGCATACAGTCTATTAATACTCCAATGACTGCTAGTTGACATGTAGTCGCAGAGTTACTCATCAACAGCTGTCTAAAGGCTACCATCAAAATAATCAAATTGATATAACAATAAAAATAGTTCAAAGCAAATGTGTGCACAATTATCTGATCTGATATCAGATCTTATGGCTATCTTATGGATATCTGATATCAGATCAGATCTAATAAAAATTATTATTATTATTTATAAGTGGTCTTTGTCTGCTTTAAGTACAGTGAAGTTACTTCACTTAAAGCAGACAAAGAGCACTTAATAATAATAATAAGACCACGTTAAAGCATTTTGGAATGTTTTCATGAAGACTTTGAGTAGTATGTAAACGGGAGCTTATGTCAACATAATTGATGACTTTGACCTGTTGACCCATAATTATATCCATATGCGACCTTTGACATCATAATAT
>NW_015648958.1:0-815 GCF_001515625.1 Sinocyclocheilus rhinocerous | reverse complement strand
TATTGCCTTAGTAATTTCGTCTTTTGATCCTAGCCTGTATATCTCATTTCTGTATGATCTCTGCCTGCCCTGAAGTATAGTGCCTGTCTTGGATTACCCCTCTCGTCTCGCCCTGTTCGGATACTGTTTATTCCTCGCCTGGACCATCGCTTGTGTTTCGGATTACTCTTTAGTCTTGCCCTCTATATACCTGTTTGCTATTGTCTGACCCATGCCTGTTTTATGACCACGTCTCTGTCTCCTATTAAAGCTTTGCAAATGGATCCGCAAGTCTCATGTCTCGTTTGCCCCATAACAGCTCAGGTGTTAGAGAAACAAAATCTCTGTACAGTAAAATCCAACCAGAGCCATTGAACCAGAGCTCTGATTCCTACTTGGAAAATTCCATTGGAACACCACTTGAAGTCATAGGGCCCTATCATACACCCGGCGCAATGCTGCGCAAGGTGCGGCGCAAGTGTTTTTGCTAGTTCCAGCCCGACGCAGTTCTCATTTTCCCGTCCTGCACCGCGTTGTTTAAATAGCAAATGCATTTGCGCCCATTTGTGCGCCCATGGGCGTGCTGGTCTAAAAAAGAGGTGTGTTCAGGCGCATTGTTGGCGCGTTGCTATTTTTTCACTGTGGGTATCGCGGAGGAACGCGACCCCGCACTCACTCGTGTAATGGTCCCCGCACTAGATCACGCTCACAAAATGGCGGCGACAGAGGAGCCTGATCGCAAAATGGCGGACACGACAGCGCACCGTTATGTCACAGCTGCCAATTCTGAATCAAGTCAACTCACAGCTGATCTTCATGAGGCAAGTCAAGTCACA
>NW_015648957.1:0-882 GCF_001515625.1 Sinocyclocheilus rhinocerous | reverse complement strand
ATGGCCTGCTGCACCCCAGCAGATTTGGAGCCAACCTCCTCTCAGTCAACATCTTCAAGATGCAATTGACCATAGTAAGTCAAATCTCAAACAGACAATACTGTTTAAAAGTTTGAGGTTGGTATGATTTTTAATGTTTTTGAAAAGAAGTCTCTTCTGCCCACCACAGCTTCACTTATTTGATTAATACAGTAAAACTGTAATATAGTGAAATTAATACTGTTTTCTATTTTAATATAAAGTAGTTTATTTCTGTGATGTAAAGCTGAATTTTCAGCATCATTACTCCAGTTTATTTCTGTGATGAAAAGCTGAATTTTCAGCATCATTACTCCAGTCTTCAGTGTCACAGAAATAATTTAAATATGATGATTTGCTGCTAAAAACAGTTCATGACAACTCTCAGAAGTCCACGATACAATATTTATTGCAATATTTAAAAAAGACAAATGAAGACTTGGGCTAAATAAATACAATGGCGTACATTTTAAAATTAAATTCTTCTACCTACCTAATGCACTTTGAGAGTTCAAAATTAAGAGCTCCAGCCCATGTTTCTAAGAAAACTTAAGTCAGGGAAAAAAAAGTCAGTGAATTGACTTGTACCTGAACTCTAAAGTGTGCTCAACCCTCTTTTTAGTTATGTCATACTGTCTCAGTCTAAATTACATCCACACTGGTATTTTACAAGCCAAACAAATTAGAACAGAATAATAATAACAATTAGGGATGCACCGATACCACTTTTTCCAGTACTCGCCCGATACCGATACTTTTATTTTTGTACTTGCCGCTACCGAGTACCGATATCAATATTTTTTATCACATTTGTAAAAAATTTTTATATTGGGTACAGAAACAAAAAGAGTATGTATAATGTTA
>NW_015648956.1:436-568 GCF_001515625.1 Sinocyclocheilus rhinocerous | reverse complement strand
GCTTTTCCCAGTGTCTATCTATAATTATTACTGATATGTGTGTTGTGTTTCAAGAAATTCTAAGCATGTTATCTTCCACAAAATCACCGGAAAAGAATATTCAAGTTTGACACGTTGCCATGGCAACAATAT
>NW_015648956.1:0-131 GCF_001515625.1 Sinocyclocheilus rhinocerous | reverse complement strand
TTTCTCATTTCTCGCCATAACTTCATCGCCTCGCCACGAGCAAACCGTTCGAGATATTAAAAATCTCTTCGCAATTTAGCGTCCCTCATGTCTTGAGATCATGTTCACCGAGTTTGGTGGCAATCGGTTGG
>NW_015648955.1:761-964 GCF_001515625.1 Sinocyclocheilus rhinocerous | reverse complement strand
TTAATTTGATCCTGATGCTGACAGAGTAAATATGTGTCAGAAAACGTCTCCAGGTTATGTATGTAACCATGGTTCCCCGAAAGGGAACGAGACGCTGCGTCGAAACGCTACAGGAACGCCTCCAGCGTGACCACGCTCTGAATCTCATGTGTAATCAGTCCAATGGATGGGCGAGACGTCACGGGCGGGGTGACGTAGTGACC
>NW_015648955.1:0-411 GCF_001515625.1 Sinocyclocheilus rhinocerous | reverse complement strand
AGGCGGGGCCCGCCATCCCGAAGGCCAACTTCTGGAGGAGTGAATCTTGACCCCCAAAGGATAGGGGAGATCAGAGGACTCGAGTCTATGGAATAGCATCCTGATCCACCACTTAGCATAAGCTTCTCTGGCCGGAGGCCTCGGCCTCAGCGCACCGCAGAGGAAACGTGTAAGAAGAGGGTGTCTTCCCACTAATGGCCACCGAGAGGGGCGTGGTAGGCCGCAATGGCCGCCACGAAGACCTCTAGGGTGGTGCGGGTCAACCCTGCGGATAAACAGGCCTGCAGGAACTCCAGAACTGTACCAAATGGGCAGTTAGCTGGGTCGAGCTGGCAGTTTCCGCACCAAGTAGTACAGTTTCCTCATAGAGGGAGCTCTGGATGAAGGATGGTCTCAACAACCTCGGTTGAG
>NW_015648954.1:0-626 GCF_001515625.1 Sinocyclocheilus rhinocerous | reverse complement strand
TTAAGGCGAGACACTGCAGGTGAATAGGGTAAAAAAAATTAACTAATAGTCATTGCCTTACTTACCTAGCTGATTGATTACATTGATAATTGCAAACGTTTTTTTGTATTACAAGTTTTCTTAAATATTATGTTTAAATATGCAAATGAGGCATTTTTAATGAATATGTGCTAATTTGCATATATTTCTAGTACAAAAATCTAAACACTGAATGAAGCCAGTTTCAGATTAGAGTCAAAAGTTTTTACAGAGGGAATTTGGGGTATCTCATTTTGTCATATGTATTGTAATTGTAATCTATTGACACAAATAGATAAAGAGCTATAAAAGAAACACTTAACAGTGTCTTTAAGATGTTTTCTTTCCACTAGTCTAAAAACACACTTTAAAATTATTGCCAATTCAACCACCATTAAATATTGCCAATTCAACCACGTTAACAGTTTTTTGATCATACCGCCCAATAAGTGCTACTGAAGTGGAGATGTATGGCTCAGTGTAAAAGAAAAAACTAATTTTGAGAAAACGGCCTTTAAAAATATGTATTGTAATGGTAATCTATTGACACAAATAGATAAAGAGCTATAAAAGAAACACTTAACAGTGTCTTTAGGATGTTTTCTTTC
>NW_015648953.1:0-503 GCF_001515625.1 Sinocyclocheilus rhinocerous | reverse complement strand
AATAATAATAAAACCCCTGCTGAAAAAAAACAATAGACACCATTACAAAATGGTTTTACTGGTTCTTGTATTGGAAAACAATAGACACCATTACAAAATGGTTTTACTGGTTATAATGGGACTTGTATTGGTTTTACTGGAAACTGTAATGGACCCTGTTGGTCTCTACTGGTAATTGGTTGCCTTCTATTGATGGCTTGTTAAAACCAATAAATCCTAATGGAATATGTCCCAAAACACACCACAGAAAACCATTGTTTAATGGTTTTAATGGTTACAAGTTGATAGTTTGTAATATTTGTAAAGTTGTTTGTTGTGGAAACCATTAAAATTTTCTGTGATGATTTAATTATTTTTTTTTATTTTGCATACTTGAGCTAAAGAAAGAGGGTTGTACTAGAAATGCAAACAGTAAAATTTTGTGTTTGTGTGAGATCAGGAAGACTTGTATTTGGCTTATTCAGTACTCAAGTGTTATACCTATGTATGCAATACAGTGGAAT
>NW_015648952.1:764-1005 GCF_001515625.1 Sinocyclocheilus rhinocerous | reverse complement strand
GTGTCTGGATATTCATTCCTGTTACTAGGTGTTCATTCCTGTTATTAAATTGTTTTGTTCTAAAAAATTAGGTTAAACGACTGCTTTTTTCATCTGTGTTATGTTCATAATTTATCCAATAGTTTACTTAATTACATGACTTAAAAATTATAATATTGTAGTTTGGGTCTCCTGTAAAATAAAAAAATGGCTTTGCATTTTTTTTTAAATTACACCTTGTGTGCTTGTTTAGTGAATTTTT
>NW_015648952.1:0-576 GCF_001515625.1 Sinocyclocheilus rhinocerous | reverse complement strand
TGAGAAAAAATCCTCCATTCCCTAATTTAAAACCTTGTAAAAAAAATTTAAAAGGTGCCTGAGATTGACCAATGTACATTTCGAACAGTGAAATATGCGTGTTGTTAGATACAGTGTTGAAAAAAGATAAAAAATTAAGTTTCATTTTTAAAAGTTACAAAAGCAAATGTTACCCATTCGGGAATGTCCCTTGTATATTTTAATGTAAGACAACATATTTTTCGTCAGTGATAGAAATATGATTTAAGACGATAGTGTAAGCAAGTTTAAGGAAGTTTAGTTTGAAATATGATTTAAGACGGTAGTGTAAGCAAGTTTAGTTTGAAAACGTTTAATAGTAAATAAGACACAATTAGACAATATTTGAATAAAATAATAATAATAAGAAGAAATATTTATTTGCAACAACAACTGATGGAGTGCTGAATGCTGCAGGCATGCGCAGCGTTGTCAAGGTAACATTTGGTCAGTCATTCCCTTCGCCAAGGGAGTTCTAAACGCTTATACGAGACATGCCCTACACCCTTCAAGAACAATTCAATTCAATTCAATTCAAGTTTATTTGTATAGCGCTTT
>NW_015648951.1:0-2370 GCF_001515625.1 Sinocyclocheilus rhinocerous | reverse complement strand
CCACCTCAGCAAAAACATTATTTAAAATGTTAATTTAGATTTGTTCGAAAAAAGTTATATACGTGTAGTAGGCTATTTGTAAAAGTAATACAAACACAAGACCTTTCTGATCAGATATTTTTATTTTTAAATATAACACTGATATTGAAGAGTTACACTCTTTTGAACAATCTTGAAAAAAGTTATATACGTGTAGTAGGCTATTTGTAAAAGTAATACAAACACAAGACCTTTTTGATCAGATATTTTTATTTTTAAATATAACACTGATATTGATCAGTTACACTCTTTTGAACAATCACAGTTTATGTAGTCTATTTTCTTTTT
Source organism: Sinocyclocheilus rhinocerous (assembly GCF_001515625.1). NCBI lineage: Eukaryota > Metazoa > Chordata > Actinopteri > Cypriniformes > Cyprinidae > Sinocyclocheilus > Sinocyclocheilus rhinocerous. The sequence goes on along the minus strand of NW_015648951.1, from coordinate 2,043 downwards.
AACTTGTGAAATTAACAATTAACAACAATTAAACAACAATTAAAGCACTGTATTGGTAGTTAATATGCTACCTAAATGAACAACAATTATACATGTTAATAACAAGGTATCAGTAAATGAACAATTATATCAAACAATTGTAGCTAGCATTTTAACTTGAATGTGATATAATGTGTCTGTTGCTAGGCATCACTTAGGATGGTGGTTCTTCTTGTCTGGTTAGCTGTTCATTGTTTTCTCTGGCACTTTTTTCATTCACAATGCAGTGTTACACTGCCATTGATTCCACTAGCTACAGAAACTCCATTCCTTGATGATTCATAGATTAGCAAGCAAATCATCTTCATCTTCACTGTCCAGGTGCTCTGTCAATGAGCTGGTATCAGCAGAAGAGGATGGAATGGCTTTAAAACTGTATGCTGCAGTGGTGCCAAACTGTTGTAGAACGTCATTGGGTAGTTTATGCTGGTAACAAGTATCACCAGCCAGCTTCAGTCCATACCGCACAAGGAGTATGGAGTTAAGAGCGTGCAGTGACAGTCTATTTCTTAACTTTGACTTGACCACACTCATTTGGCTGAACAGCCGTTCAACCTCTGCATTTGAGTGTGGCAAGGAGAGGACAGCCAGTGCAGCTTTGCACAGTTCTTCGAATGGTTTTGACCCGGAAGCATCTGTGTAGTTATACACTTCGCTCCAAAACTCAATGGTATTTTCAGATGATTCCCACCTCAACAAATGTATGTTTCTCCATTGGGAAACAATTTTGTCAATTGTCTGGGGCTGGTACCCCAGTAGCTCAGCTACATTTATCATTTCAGTGTTACTTTTATTGTGCTTCATTGTTTCCTTTATGCTTTGCTGTAGTACAATGTTTTTTGATGTCATACATTTTTGCAAGCATATCTGATTTGCAGTATGCACAGTATGCTCGGCAGTCATCCCCAACTACTGGCTTCAGCCACCCTTTAAATTCAGGTACAGACTCCCACTCTTTTCTGTATTTCTGGCTGTACAGTTTTGATTGAGACATGTTGATAGATGTAGTTAAGTCTCTTCCAGATCAAAAATTAATGAACAGCTACATTCTCTGAGTTTTGACTGTGGTTGTTGTTTTAATTATTTTACCAAAAAATGTGAAATGTGTGTTACTGCTGCTACACCCAGCCAACAATTTTTGCTGCTGCTGCAGCTTCTGTGCCCGGCTATTTAGACCTTATATAGCCCCGCCCCTGCACTCATTGTCTTTAGCCTTGCAGTTTGTGTTTCTACAGCGATCTTAAGAATTTATGAATGAATCGCTCATCTTGAATTAAGTCTGCAGTCACTACTGCTCTTTAGATTTGAGTCCCTTTTCAAAAGTTGCTAAAAGTAGCCAAATAAATGTTAAAAATTGCTAAATTTGTTGCTAGGTGCTTTTTGAAAAAAAAGTTGCTAGGGTAGTCTGAAAAGTTGCTAAATCTAGCAACAAAATTGCTAAGTTGGCAACACTGCCTCTAATCAGCACCAGCGATGACACAACCCACTAAGGGCGGAGCTATTCTTAATTGTTCAGTTTCGTCATTTTTTTGCAGTTTGTGACACTGTTTTGTAATTTATTAGTCGGTATATAATACAGCATGTGGTGTATGCCATGCCTCATCTTATTCCCCTGTTGAAAAAAACAGCATATGTTGGTTGTTTTGACGCTGGGATGCTGGTTTAAGCTGGTCCTTTGCTGGTTTAAACTGGTCCTTTGCTGGTTTAAGCTGGTCCTTTGCTGGTTTATGCTGGTCCTTTCGCTGGTTTATGCTGGTCATGTGCTGGCAAAGGACCAGCTTAAACCAGCATCCCAGCGTCAAAACATATGGTTTTTTCAACAGGGTCGTTTTTGTTAATAAATGTTTTATAAGCTAGTTTGTCCCCACGTAGAAGGAGACATTCTCACGACCTTCCGCAATATTCCCTAAAAGTTCTCTAAAGGTGACGAAAGTTCCGAACCTTTACAGAATATTACACAAAAAAATCCTGGGTTATTTTTTTTTAACCCAAATGCTGGGTTGA
>NW_015648950.1:0-546 GCF_001515625.1 Sinocyclocheilus rhinocerous | reverse complement strand
CAGGCTAAACAAGAGCGGTGCAAGAATTGAGCCTTGTGGGACTCATGTGGGAGGCTAAACGAGCGGTGCAAGAATTGAGCCTTGTGGGACTCCGCATGTCATGGACGTCCACTTAGACTTATGCTCTCCTATACTCACATAATAACCTCTCCCTTCTAAGTATGACCTGAACCATTTGATTACCATCCCAGAAAGCCCGACCCAGTTTTCCAGTCTAGTAGTATGTTATGATCGACAGTGTCAAACGCAGCACTGAGATCTTGTAGTACCAGCACTGATATTTTGCCAGAATCAGAATGTAAGCGAATATCATTTATTATCTTAATGAGCGCTGTCTCTGTGCTGTGATGCGGTCGGAAACCAGATTGAAAATTGTCCAGGTATCCATTTGAGTTTAAGTATTTGATCAGCTGATTAAAAACTACCTTTTCAATAATCTTGCCTATAAAAGGAAGATTTGATACTGGTCTATAATTGCTCAAAATGGTGTTATCAATATTACTCTTTTTCAGAAGAGGCTTAACAACTGCAGTTTTCAGGGAGTTT
>NW_015648949.1:734-3880 GCF_001515625.1 Sinocyclocheilus rhinocerous | reverse complement strand
TTTAAAGACCTTTTTAAGATCTGCACTTCACATTTCAGCCTTTAAGCACAACTTGTGTAGATTTATTTAGTAAAAAGGCTTGCCTGATTCATTTTGGCGTATATTTGTATACTTTTACCATTTAATCAATCTCAGCATGGGTTAATTTTGTGTCGCTAGACATTTGCATCACTAAGGGTTGAAAACGATATTAAAATAAAACTAATTAAAACATTCAAAACTATAATAACCTTGCGAGACAATGTTTTAATACTTTTAAGAAATTTTCCAGTGACAAAATATTTGTCTTTTAATCACAGAAAGTAAAACAAAGCAGTTGTATTTTGAAATGTTTTAACTAATCTAGTGCTTAACTAATGATTATTTTGCTAATCAAGTAATCTACTGATTATTTTGACAAGTGAGTAATCTGATATTTTTTAGTAGGCTAATACAAATAGAACTAAGTGAAAAACAGGCTTTAATATGACTATATTTATATATAAAGTAACGATGAGGCAATAATAATTGGCCTCAAATAAAGTATCAAAACCAAGTGCATGGTTTTATTGAACAACACTGTTAAACTTAATGTATTCAACTTAATTGTCAAATTAAAAATTAAATAGATTTATTTAATTTAGTGTTTTACATTGACTCTTGGAAATTTTAGAAATATTAATAAGAATGATATCAAAAGTCATTTTTGTTTGAAAAGGAATTTTAATGTAAAAAATTTATCCTGAGGAGGATACTTACAACTTACCCCAGCAGGGGCCATCTCACACCTCATTTAATATTTTGTGCTATAACAGCCAAATTAGCAAATTTAATATAATAACACATTGGCTGCTGCATCATTGTGCACATGCTAAACTTATAATTAAATAATACAATTTAAAAATAAATTGACATTGTTCTTAAATGAGACATCTTCCCAATCTTACCCTATTTTTTTCTTTTATTGTTATCTTTTTTTTCCCTTTTTTAATAACTCTTTAAAATGATGTCGTGTAATTGTAGTGTTTTTAATCATGCCCAATAAATGTGTATGTAATGGTAAACCTTGAAAAATCTTTAGAAGTGGACATAATGTATTACATGTCAGCCTTTTTCTTCTATTTTTTCTCTCAATGATTTGAGTACTGAAGTGTTTTGCTACTTTCACTATTTGATCTTTATGTCACTTAGTTTTTCATTGTATCACTGTTGGTACCCTTATAGCATATTATGCAGATGGAAATTATGCAGTGTTTTGTTTATATATATATATATAACAAAATAAAAAAGAGAATCCACATATTTTAAATGAAAGAGTTTTATCTGAAAGTATATTGGATGAAGGTTTTACAGTAAATGAATTAAAGCAGGCACTGGTAGGGTGAGGAACACTTCTCCTGGTAAAGATGAAATATGCAATGAAATGATTAGACAACTATCAGATCAATCCAAGTATATTTTATTACATCTTTTTAATAAAGTGTGGGAAGTAGGAAAGCTTCCCTCTGCTTGGAAGCATGGTGTAGTTTTTCTGATTGTAAACCGGGGAAAGATCACTCACAAGCAACAAGTTATAGACCAACTGCATTAACCTCAAACCTTTGTCAATGAATGGAAAGAATGCTGATGGCTGGATATATATATATATATATATACGTATATAGGAGTACAGCTTTCACTGGAAAATCTGTTCAATAAGGATGCAAGTGTGTTCAATATACTGTTACAATATCTAAAAGACACAGGATTAATAAACAGGATTTAAGGAAGAATATGTAAAAAATATTATTATTTTTCTTTTCTCTTCAACATCAACGCTCCACACTCCATCCCAGTAGGTTCACTCCTTTGAGTCGAAACCGAAAGTAAACTCGACAGGAAAATGCGAAGATTTTGAAGACTTCAAAGTTGTCATAAACATCACATTTTAAGGTAAGTTTATTTATCCGCTTTTGTCATTTCATATTAATGTAAATTTGTTTCGCATTCGTGTCTTTGTCGTGTGTTATATCCGATCTTTAAACAGCATTAAAGCCGCCTTTCCACTATCTCCGACAAGCGACAGACCGGAAATCATTCATTTCCAATGGAGAGTTTAGATTATTAAGAAAATTAAATCAATGGTAGATATTTATTTTGCATCTAAATGGGAACTTCTCAAATTTGAGTGCAGAAAATTCTCAATTTATTTTAGTAAAAAACTATTCTCTGGAAAAAAAAATGCAACTTTACTGAAAAAAATATTTCAGACCTTTCAAATAGACAGCTTTCAGAAGAAGAGCAGAATAAGTTTTACTCTTTACAGGAGGAATAGAAAAAAAGAAGCATTTGTAAGATCCAGAGCTAAGTGGCTTGAATTTGGTGAAAAAAAAATCTTATTTTTTTAATTTGGAGAAACAACATGGAAGAAAGAAAACAATTAGTTCTCTTCTTATTGATGGTTCCTTTTCCTCCTGTAATGAACAGATATCATAGTTTGTTTTCAACTTTTATCAGAAATCATATTCTTCTGTAATTGATAGTTTTGCAGCTGACTCTTTCTTTGATAAGGTGACTTCTTTTATTCCTCAAATTTCAGAATTGAATAAATTGGTTTGTGATGTGCCACTTTCATTGAAAGAGTTGAGATGGTGTGGAAGCAAAATCTCCATCAAACAAGTCCCCTGGACCTGATGGGCTCCCTTTTGAATTTTTGGGATCACATTAAGGACTTACTTTATGAGACTTTAAAGGAATGCATTAAAGGCACAATATGTAATTTTCGCCGCTAGAGTGTGCGCATTCAAAATAAACAAAGAAATGAAGGCGTAGTTTGATGACGCTGTGACTGAGTGTGGAATCATGGGAGTTGTGGTCTTCATCCCCACAGCCGACGCAATCCGACGGGACTCGGGCAGAAATCATGTTCATGGATGAGCTAATGATTTATTAACGTAGTACAATGAAGCAGGGTGAGGCTGAAAGCCGTTGAAGCGAAACGAGGCGCTGAACGAGCGTGACACACGGCTCGAAAGCAATGGAGCTTTTATTATGCCACAGTCGAGCGCTTCCGCTGCTTCCGGTCGTGCGTATGTGGGGTAAAGCAGCGGAGCTTTTATTATGCCACAGTATTTGAAAGTTCTGTTATAATGCTACTCTGTGCGGTCGTCACCGGTCTATTAAAACGC
>NW_015648949.1:0-724 GCF_001515625.1 Sinocyclocheilus rhinocerous | reverse complement strand
TCGTCACCGGTCTATTAAACAACGCATAACATATTAAAGCGTCTTTGGTGTTTCCATGTTTTCTACAAAACCGGAAATCGAGGGTGTATGACGTCATTGGCCGGCGACACAATGGCACTATGGACACTCTCCGTGTCACTAGTTAAAATTGCTTATTTCTCTGGATTTAAACATTCTTTGAAACATTTGGGATAATGTAAGCACACAAGTCAGCAAAATATATAACACTGTTCTAGTGGTTTTTGGATATTTTAATAAAAAAATCTTACATATTGTCGCTTTAATCGAGGGGAATTGTCCCCTACTATGAAGCAGGGTTTAATAGTTTTAATTCCAAAACCAAATAAAAATATTTAGGGTTTAGATAATCGGAGACCAATATCTCTGCTAAACATAGATTATAAAAAATGCTGGCTGCCGTGTTTGCAAATCGTCTTAAATTGTGCCTAGAAGACATTATCTCAGAAACACAGTCAGGCTTAGATTTGCTAGATTATTCTAATTTGATTAATAATGATGCCCTTATTCTTTTGTCGGATTTCTTTACAGCATTTGACACCATAGAACATAATTTTATTTTTAGAGCTTAAATTTGGGTTTGGTTCTAATTTTATTGGTGTTGTCAAAACTTTATACAACGATATAAATAGCTGTGTCTCTCTTGCCTGTGCTACATCTCCCAGCTGTTATATTAAAGGGGTCATATGATGCTGCTAAAAAGAAC
>NW_015648948.1:0-442 GCF_001515625.1 Sinocyclocheilus rhinocerous | reverse complement strand
GTGTGTGTGTGTGTGTATGCATATGTATGCATGTATGTAACATTTTTGTATATTTGTATAGTTTTATATAAGACTTTATACTAGGCCTGGGCGATAAAACGGTATCAATATTTATCGGCGGTACACCTTCTTCGACAACGATATAAAAAATTTTCGATATAGACAGCACACATAAACATGAGCACATGCTGAATTGAGTGCTGTGACTGCCTGTGATGAGGAGATTGTGAATAAAAAATGAATATTAGTCAAATAAAAAAAAAAAACATTTGCATTTGAATGCAAAAATAGTACAATCAAATGTTAGGAGTGGGTCAGGGAGCGTCATCAGTGGAGCACGAGATGCGGTGATGATGATGTAAGTGACGTAGTTGCATTTTAATGTTTTGTTAGTCTTGCCCACGAGACGCGCAGTTGCTGCATTATTCATTCAAAATATTAG
>NW_015648947.1:0-249 GCF_001515625.1 Sinocyclocheilus rhinocerous | reverse complement strand
CGACCTCCCAGACACCACTGGACTAAGCTGGAGGGAAGGGATCCTCTGGTGTCTGGAAAGCGTCCGGCCCCGATCCAGAACCAGCCCGCCGTCAAACCCGCCGGCTGCCGCTGATTCAGCGCTCTTGGACATGGCGCTGCCTCCGGAGTTCTCGGCCCCTATCCTCTCTCCAGAGTACGCTCCAGAAAGCTCTCCTTCGGCTCTTGAGTCTCCTTCGCCTCCGCTGGTCCCATCCAGCCCTCCTTCGTC
>NW_015648946.1:266-529 GCF_001515625.1 Sinocyclocheilus rhinocerous | reverse complement strand
CTGATCGGAATGTTATCCAATCAGCGTGTCCTGGTCCAGAGGTAGCCGAAGACGCATTGTGATCGGATCTCAGTGTAATGTAAACGCAATCCAGCCATTGTGTCTGCATTCGTAGGTCGACATCATGCAAAACGCCACCCCCTCTCTCCCGATCTGTCGGAAGAACAGAGCGCTAGTAAGACTTGTATATTTATTTTGATTTGTACAATGTCCCGCGACTGAAAATAGTTTTCAAAAGAAAACCCACCACTTCAGGTTGACTT
>NW_015648946.1:0-181 GCF_001515625.1 Sinocyclocheilus rhinocerous | reverse complement strand
CGATCGGTTATCCAGATCGAGAAGTCAGCTGATGTTGCCAAGTGTAAACGCGCCGTGTCCTGATTGACTGATGATCCGATCTGCTTGATCAGATCACGGTGATCGCATATTAATGCCAAGTGTAAACGCAGCCTCAAAAATGGAAGAAATAGTTAAAACTGAACACAATCTTGCTACTCAA
>NW_015648945.1:0-509 GCF_001515625.1 Sinocyclocheilus rhinocerous | reverse complement strand
GTGGTTAAATATGTACTGATGAATGAACTGACGAACATTTGCTAAGTAAATATATATTTTAATGTCATTTCTATTGAAACATGTACAGTATATCATGTATTTAGACATAAACTGTTCTCAGACGTGATCGTGCCGAAGGAGACGCTATTGTCTGCTCCAGGCTCAGAGGAGCCGGTGTTTGCCCGTCACCAGCTCTCAAGGAGCCGGTGTTTGCCCGTCACCAGCCCTCGTTCAGCGGCTGCTCGGAGAGATTGCGCCTCGGCCAGCGCAGCTTCAGCCGCCAGTATGCGCACATCTGCGCCACCAGACTCCTGCAGATGAGAGACGTCCTCGCCGACAGAGCCGCGCAGAAGTGGGGTGAGAAACCTCTGCAAAGTCGCTGACAGGTTGCTGTTGTGTTCTGCCTGAGGCGCTTCTGAACATGACTGGATGTGTGTGGCAGGCAGGTGTCGTGCCCATCAGGAAGCTGTGTGACCTGCAGACGGGTGAACAGTGTATAATAGTGGGCG
>NW_015648944.1:0-872 GCF_001515625.1 Sinocyclocheilus rhinocerous | reverse complement strand
ATAAATGTATATATTCTACTCTTAAATGAACCATCAGTGGTGGATGTAGGCATGTGAGTGAGTGAGTGAGTGAGTGAGTGACTGAATGAATGAATGAAGGAGTGAATGAATGAGTGAATGAATGAATGAATGAACGGAATGCACAATTGGGTTTTTACTGCTCGTTTGTGCTCAATATCATGTCACCGTGTTCGTCAATTAATGTGTGATTTGTGTTTGATTGGTTATAATGCGCAATGCTGTAAAAATGCTGTAAAAAATAAATATGAAGCAGCTTGAGCAGATCTAAATGTAATGGTGCAATTGAGTTTGTTTTTTGTTTTTTAAATGCGTGATTTTGAAGACACTTTTCATTTAATTTTCACTTTAAAAGTATAGACGTGATACCAGCTAAATTTAATGTACTAAATATAATTTACTGTACTAAATTGCAGAAATGTAGTACTTTAGTCTGCTATTCCTCGCTCTGTGAAGTAACGTGACGGAGGAAACTAGATGACGTTAGCTAGTTAATTAGCCATGTTATCTGCCTTGGTAGCAAGCCAAATAGTATTTATTTCAACACTGAACCAAAAGGCCTCTGTCTTGATCGGGGGTGAAAGAGGGAGAAATGAAGATGACACAGATATATAGAGAATGGGAATGTGTCGTCACAGCAGCAATGCATTCTGGGAATTTAGGTCACAGGAGCTACAGCTACAGCAACAGAGACTGGATAATATAGTGAATGTAGACGCTTGATATTATTTAATGTTTATTTTATTCTACTTAAGATCGCGTTAAAGTGGTTAAGGCTCACGTTTTTCACTCGGCCGGTGTGAAAATCGTGCTTTTTTCAGCGTTAGAAAGCTGAAAAAGCAGGGGTAATTCTC
>NW_015648943.1:0-1480 GCF_001515625.1 Sinocyclocheilus rhinocerous | reverse complement strand
ACTATGTACCAATGTGTACTTACACTGTGGTTACATACTATGTATCTCTAAGTACACAAACACACACACATACATATATATATATATATATAGTCGTATATAGAATTATTGGCACCCTTAGTAAATATGATCATGTGTGTACATATACACAGTCATGGCCATACATATCGGCACCCTTGGTAAATATGATCAAAGAAGGCTGTGAAAATAAATCTGCATTGTTAATCATTTTGATCTTTTATTTAAAAAATATTCACAAATATCTAACCTTTCATTGAACTAAAACAATTGAAAATGGGGGAAAATATCATTATGCAATAAATGTTTTTCTCAAATACACGTTGGACACAATTATTGGCACCCCTAGAAATTCTTATGAGTAAAATATCTGTGAAGTATATTCCCATTCATATTCACAATTTTGAGCACTCCAGGGTGATTATGAACATGACATTATCAAGCCATGGCTTCCTGTTTCACAGGAATATAAATAGGAGGGAAAACAAAGCCCAAATTCCCTTAATCATCCATTACAATGAGAAAAAACACAGAATATATTTCTGATGTGCAGCAAAAGATGATTGAGCTTCACAAATTAGAAAGTGACTTTAAGAAAAGAGCTAGAGCAGTGAAAATTCCCAATTCCACCATCAGGGCAATAATTAAGAATTTCCAATCAACAGAAAATGTTACAAATCTAATTACAGTATATTGTATGTATATTGTATGCTAAGGGGCAGTTGTGGCCTAATGGTTAGAGAGTTGGGCTTGTAACTCAAAGGTCACGGGTTCAAGTCTCGGTACCGGCAGGGATTGTAGGTGGGGGGAGTGAATATCCAGCGCTCTCTCCACCCTCAATACCACGACTGAAAAAAATCTAAATGAAGTGCATTTTGCTTAAAACAAGTACAATTATCTGCCAGTGGGGTAAGTAAAATATTCTTAAAACAAGAGTATTTTACTAACCCCACTGGCAGATAATTGTACTTGTTTTAAGCAAAATGCACTTAATTTATTATTTTTTCCCCCCCTGGAAACAAGGCTAAATATCTTAAGTTATTTTGCTTATCTAGTAAAAGTATCTTGATTTAAGAATTTTTTGATATTTTGACTAGAAACAAGACAAAAATACTAAGTAAGATATGCCATTTTTTGCAGTGTGTGTCTATATCATCCTAATGCACTGTGAGGAGGAGAGTTTGAGTGGCTAAAGACTCTCCAAGGACGACAGCTGGAGAATTGCAGTAAATAGTTGAGTCTCAGGGTCAGAAAACCTTCAAAAAAAAAAAATCTAACAGCACCTACACCACATTTGGGAGGGTTTAAAAAAAAATCAAGAAAAGAAAATTAGTTCATCCAAAAACAATCCCCAGCATATTCAGTTATCAGACACGACTGGAACTTCAAGGGACTGGCTTCTATGGTCAGATGAAAGTAAAAAATTAGCTTTTTAGCAGCAAACACTCAAGATGGGTTTGGT
>NW_015648942.1:0-511 GCF_001515625.1 Sinocyclocheilus rhinocerous | reverse complement strand
TCAAAGTATCTGAGTTTCCTGAGTTTCTTTTATCCTTACACTTCCTAAACTGTATTTGGTGGTCTCCACCTCCGCATGCTAATATACTAGGCATACCAAGAGTGTAAAGCTGGACTCAGCTGTCTGAAGTTATCACCATCCTGACTGGGCCAGTAAGCTATTTAAAGGAGCTTATTATGAAACATGGCTCATTTTGCCAATGCAGATGCTTCCTAGCTAAAACCACTCTGCCAAAAGAAGCTGTAATAATACAAATACTACAGCTCTGTATGCACAACAGCACTGGATTGGTAGTACTCAAAAATTCTAGTAAGGTTTGCTCTAATCCCTAACTCTGAGTATGAGCAATAGTGCTAGTGTAACGGGGCGACAGGGACGAGAGACGTGCGGATCCATTTGCAAGCTTTTATTAATAAACATGGTCAAAACACAGGCATGTTCGTACACCAGCAAACGGGTATGGCAAGGGCAAGACACAAGATAGTCCAAGAAACAGGCAAGGGTCAATCGA
>NW_015648941.1:352-568 GCF_001515625.1 Sinocyclocheilus rhinocerous | reverse complement strand
AGCAAATAAACCATGCCTGATAACAACAACAGCACAATGAATTTCGGCAAAAATGTGTCTATTAACTTGCTTGCTTTGTATTTTTTAAGTCTTTCCTCAGCAGGCTCATTTTCTCCAGAATAGTACTAAAACAAGAGAAAATGGAAACACTTATGAAAAATCTAAAGACAGGTTTGCAATCTTAACATTAGAAAATATGACACAGCAGGACATGCA
>NW_015648941.1:0-236 GCF_001515625.1 Sinocyclocheilus rhinocerous | reverse complement strand
AAAACACAACAAAGGGAAAGACTATTGCCTTATATAGTGGTTGTCTTATTGTTTGTGGGCTTTGTGTTAAAAAAACCCTGGCTTTTAACACTTGTTTCGCTAGGTATTTGAGTAAATGAAAACACAATACTTACATTTCAATGTGAATTCCCCCACAGAACTACGCACAAGTGATTCTGGGATATGGTAGGGTCCATCAGATGTACACTTCATTTTCCTGGGAAACGGAGGGGGCA
>NW_015648940.1:0-502 GCF_001515625.1 Sinocyclocheilus rhinocerous | reverse complement strand
GGCCTGTTTTCCTGGTTGCCACAGGCTAAAATAAATATTAAATATATATCACTAACTATTTAATGACAAGCTATCAAATCCTTATAATTCAGTGACGATAAAACATACTCTTTGTAGATGAGGGGGAAAGCTGAAGATCGATGGTTTAGCTCCATCCCTAATCCTCACAATTTGACCTGTCCTGTCAAAGTCCTCCGGCTTGAAGTGTTCATTACATAGCACGGAGGACTCGCTTGCGGAAAAACCTTCTCTTCTTAGAGCTACTTCCCACTGCCTCCTCAACTCTTTGTTTTTGGGAAACCTTCAATGTGTGAGAAGAGTTAGCTAACGTCAGCTAGCCAATTACTAACGGTTAACGTTAAATTAGATTCATGCTGCTTAGCCGAAACGAGTAGGTCGGCACAAGAGTCAGTTTTGAGAAAAAAAAACGGCAATATAAATGAATATCTCGATTACAGGCAATTTAGTTTATGATATATAATTTACCATACGCTAAAACTAT
>NW_015648939.1:0-458 GCF_001515625.1 Sinocyclocheilus rhinocerous | reverse complement strand
TTTCTTTTGGAACCAGTGATACTTTTTCAGGATTCTTTGATGAATCAAAAGTTAAAAACAACAGCACTTAGTGAAGATCGAAATAGAAATCTTTTGTAACAATAACGGCAGTGTACTTGGGCTCCGTTCCAGTCCATTTTTTTATGCCCTTCACTCGCTAACATCCCTCTGTCTCGTTCACTCGGATGTCATTGATTGATTACGTTGCATGAGTGCCCACTTCTGGCGGAACCCTTGGAATGGGCTGGAAAGAAACGTCCTAAGCACTTGATCACTTAGAATCAGCTATGGAGTTGGTTTATTGTTTACATTTTTCCCCTTACGAATTTGTTTGGTGCAGCATTCTGTATGTATATAGGTATGCGGGCTGTTATAAATGTAAAAAAAAAAAAAAAATCATTTATATATTATGGAGTTGTTTGGGGTGGGGATAAATTAAACGGGATCTGCGATGACGT
>NW_015648938.1:306-511 GCF_001515625.1 Sinocyclocheilus rhinocerous | reverse complement strand
GGAGTGAGCCTTGACCCCCAAAGGAGAGGGAAGATCAGAGGACTCGAGGCTATGGAATAGCATCCTGATCCACCATTTAGCATAAGCTTCTCTGGCCGGAGGCCTCGGCCTCAGCACCGGAGGAAACAAACGTGTAAGAAGAGGGTGTCTTCCCATTGAATGGCCACTGAGAGGGGCGTGGTAGGCCGCAATGGCCGCCACGAAG
>NW_015648938.1:0-252 GCF_001515625.1 Sinocyclocheilus rhinocerous | reverse complement strand
CTGCGGATAAACAGGCCTGCAGGAACTCCAGAACTGTACCAAACGGGCAGTTAGCTGGGGCGAGCTGGTGGTCTCCACACCAAGAAGTACAGTTTCCTCATAGAGGGAGCTCTGGATGGAGGATGGTCTCAACAACCTTGGTTGAGAGACCGGAAGCTATGAGTTGTGCCTCCTCAGAGCCCCAGTGGAGCTGGATGAGTCAGAGAAAACCAGAGGAGACAGTGCGATGTCATCTGAGTCGCAAACAGGTCC
>NW_015648937.1:0-2590 GCF_001515625.1 Sinocyclocheilus rhinocerous | reverse complement strand
AACACACTGGCAACCACATAGCAACTGCCCAGCAACACACTGGCAACCACATCATCATCCACGTAGTGAATGAGACTCAGTGATCTGTGGTTTATCTGGTTGTTTGACTGCAGTTTGCTACATTGATTTCTGGTTTACGACATGGTTTCCTACTGTATTTTAGTGTGCAAATCCCAGAACAGGAAGTACAGCAGAATTCTCCATCTGTTTTCATGGAAACACAGACACGCTTGTGTCCCTAAAGCGCAGATGTTCCTCTGTGTGTGTGTGTGTGTGTGTGTGTTTAGAGCACTAACAGTCTCCTATATGTCAAAACGACGCACATTTAACACTAATGAACTCATTCTGATCATATGATCAGATAATAATGGGGTTGATGTGTTGTTTATGTATCATATCGTGTCATTTGGTTGACAGTATGACAGTGCTTTAGTAATAAACTCATGGATGATTTTGTCGTTACCTTCCTCGTGCCGCTGCTAAAGCGTCGATCTCGTCAAAGAAAACGATAGACGGCGCAACTGTCCTGGCCTTCCGGAAAACCTACACACACACACACACACACTTTATGAAAGGTTCAGAAACACAGAAAATGAGTGCGCTCTCCCTTTAATGGGTTATTTTACTCATATGACTTTTTTTAAACAAATTGAGTTGGTTTCTCACACAAAGCATCATATGACTTTGGAAAATTAATTTCCACTTTTCTTACAGTGAGACACTTACAATGGAAGAGTAATCCGTAAATGCCAAAATACTCACTGTTTCAATAGTACAGCAACAAGACATAAACAATAATGCATTTTAACATGACTTTAGTGGAAAAAAATTATTTACTAACGATTTATGTGTAAAGTTTTATGCAATTTTACTTCACTGTAACACTGTCTAAAACTAATGTAAAAATTATGATTTAAACAGCTTTAACACTAAAAAAAAAACAGAAGAATAGCACAGAAGAATGAAAGCGATGTTATAAAATTATAAGCGTCATATTTCTGATTTTAAATCCTCACAAGTTTAAGTGTCTCACCATAACCTGCATTTTAAATCTTAAAACAACTGTAAAAATTATGATTTAAACAGCTTTACAGTCAAAATTAAACATAACCTTTGAAAGAAGAGTTAATTTAATTTATAAAATTATAAGCTTCACATTTCTGATTTTAAATCCTACAAAAGTGTAAAAGTAACATGCATTTTTTTGCATGTTTTAAATTTTTGCAATTTAATTTAATTTATTTAATTTAATTTATTTTTTAAGAAAAACGACTAGTTGAAGTTATTTTCTGCAGAAATCGACATGAGCTGAACTTGTATTGGAGCTGGAAAAAACATCCTCATTGTAAAGGAAAAGAGCAACAAGTATAATTCATAAAACTTTCTTCTTTTGTGTTTCATGGAAGAAAGAAAGTCATACAGATGTCTCTCACCTCTCGAAGCGCTCGCTCTGATTCACCCACGTATTTACTCAGTAACTCTGGACCCTGTCGAGACACAATCTGCATCATCAATACCTCACCAATCAATTATCAATGCATTACAGACCTATAACACATTCACAAAAACATGAAACTGAGCTGAGCGTCTAAAGTGCATGTAACGCATGGGACAGGACACACTCATCTGTGTTTGCATACTTGAGTCGAGTAAGTATGTTTCTGGCCTAAACGGCAGCAGATAAGCAGCGAGCGAGACAGATCTGAGCGCGTGAGAATAAACAGCTCGTTAAACATCAGCAGCACTGAGAGATTAATGAGACGATAACCTGGACAGGAACCGGAGACAAATAATAACTAACTGGCACAAAGACTGAATACCAGAGCCTGATAAATACTCTCTCTGAAGTCAAGCTCACTTCCTCTCATCCTACAATGCATTTCAACACCTCCTGACACACACACACACACACACACACACTCGTGCTCTGGGTTTTCTCTCTCGGAGGGTGTGTTTTCCATAACTTGCTTCGGAGAGATTGAAATCGGCTCTGCTACAGAAATGCGAGCGTCTCTCAGACTAAACATCCTCCTGCGAGGGAATTCACTCCCAAACATGTCTGATCTGATCAAGATGACACACGTTCACAAATACAGATCTTCAGTTACAGCTGATGTGTAGATTAACGAGTAGACTGCTATCATTTTGATGTCAAGATAATTATAATGACCACAGACGAAGACAAACGCTAAATGAGAACTTACAGAAATAGCATTTACTTTATTTATGAATCATTTTCCAATGAAGGATGTGCTATGGAAGCTCATTTCCGTTATGGCATAAAAATTTAAAAAAGGTAATTGCTAGTTTTTATAAAACTATTATATAATAATATAATTCTGAGAAGAAGAAAAAAAGAATAAAAAAGTGTCAGAATTGTAAGATAAAAAGTTGCAATTATTTTTTATTTCATGGCAGAAATTAAAAAACAGAATTGCGCTATATTAACTCAGAATTGGGCGATATAAACTCAGAATTGCGCGATATAAACTCAGAATTGCGAGATATAAACTCAGAACTCACGCAATTCTGAGTTTATATCACTCAATTCTGAGTTTATATCGCCCAATTCTGAGTTTATATGCATGCA
>NW_015648936.1:397-520 GCF_001515625.1 Sinocyclocheilus rhinocerous | reverse complement strand
TCACATTTGCTTATTTTTACCCAGAGTGCTACTTCATAACTTAGTTGTCTTAGTTAACACACTAAATAAGCTAAATAAGTCACTCTGTTTTATTACCAATGACTAAATGATGCAGCATCACTC
>NW_015648936.1:0-210 GCF_001515625.1 Sinocyclocheilus rhinocerous | reverse complement strand
AAGAAATAAAAAAAAATTCATTAAAACACACATAGAATAACACAGGATTAGCATAGTTTTTTTTTTTTTTTTTTTTCTTTTCTTTCCGTCTTTTCCGTGGGAACTTTAGTACAGTGGTCCAGATGATGCCAGGTTGTTTTTCCCCCCACTTTGACTGCTGCTGGGGTAGCTCTCACCACTTCGTAGGGTCCCTTTTCTCCTGGGCTCATT
>NW_015648935.1:0-622 GCF_001515625.1 Sinocyclocheilus rhinocerous | reverse complement strand
TTGCACATGGATCCTCATGCCTCACGTCTCGTCTGCCCCGTTACAGTCTCCTTTCTACCTCTAGCACCAGTCTTTCGTGCAGGTCTTTTAAAATCTCACATTTATGCAGGAGTGCACTTTTCCAGACAAGATCAGCCCAAAGAGGTCCTCTTTTACTGTATACCATATGGTCATCATGCGATTGAAAGAACCTCAACACCCGAGTGTGTTTCCTAAATGGGAATCAGCTGTAATTTATATATTTGCATATTTGCATAACATTTTATATTTGCAAGCAGCTGTTTCTCATTAATGAATAAAAAACGGGATATATTTGTGTTTCAAACTCACAATATGAACAGCTGTTCACTTTGACTTTAGCCTATAAGTTAGGTTTAGAAAATTATGTTATCTGTTCTGTCATATATTGTGAAAGCATTTGTAAATTTGGCAGTAAATATCCATTGTTTTGGTCTTGGTTGAGCTTGTGTGTAAAAGAAGTTCAAGCATTTTAAATTTGTGTTAACTGCATGCATTTTGTGTCAAAGCAACAAGAAATGCGTTAATTGTTTAGCCTATACAGACGGATGTTGTGCTAACTGCGTTAAAGGGGTCATATGATGTTGCTAAAAAGAACATTATT
>NW_015648934.1:0-522 GCF_001515625.1 Sinocyclocheilus rhinocerous | reverse complement strand
AATAGAAGTGAGAATAGGAAATAGTTATTCAGAAAAGTTTGTGATCAAAAATGGAACTCCACAAGGACGTATAGTGAGCCCTGTGTTGTTTTCCATAATGACAAATTATGTTTATTTTATTTATTTAGTCATTTAGCAGACGCTTGCCTTTTATCCAAAGCGACTTACAAATGAGGACAACAGAAGCAATCAGTTGCAGTATTAAAACAACTAAAAACAGATCCAAAACTAAAAGCTAAAGTTTTATAAATACTACCTATACACATTTAAAAAATAAAGAGATTAAATAAAAATGACAAATGCATACAACAAAATTCCAAAACTTAACATTTAAATAAAAAATAAAGCTAAAAACAATTCAAAATAGTAAAGAACAAAGGGTATAAGAGTATAATAATGATTCTAACATAACACTAAGCCAAACACCAAAAAAATAACTACATATGTGTGTATGTACAGCCACACACATACATATAGACATATATATATATATATATACATACACATTTATAAATTCAATAT
>NW_015648933.1:0-525 GCF_001515625.1 Sinocyclocheilus rhinocerous | reverse complement strand
CAACCACAATCGGAGCAAGCTCGGTTACAGGAGCGGTAAGTTACATGACCATATGTGACCCTGGACCACAAAATCATTCTTAAGTCATGGGGGTATATTTGTAGCAATAGGCAAAAATACATTGTATGGGTCAAAATTATTGATTTTTATTTTATGCCAAAAATCATTAGTACATTAAGTAAAGATCATGCTTCATGAAAATATTTTGTAAATTTCCTACTGTAGATATATCAAAACTTAATTTTTCATTAGTAATATGCATTGCTAAGAACTTCATTTGGACAACTTTAAAGCAGATTTTCTCAATATTTAGATTTTGTTTTAGAATATTTAGAATATTTTGCACCCTCAGATTCCAGATTTTCAAATAGTTGTATCTCGGCCAAACATTGTCCTATCCTAACAAACCACACATCAATGGAAAGCTTATTTATTCAGCTTTCAGATGCTGACGAGATCTCAGTTTCGAAAAATGGACCGTTATGACTGGTTTTGTGGTCCAGGGTCACATATGATTTCTTGCTG
>NW_015648932.1:0-1302 GCF_001515625.1 Sinocyclocheilus rhinocerous | reverse complement strand
CAGTAACGGTGGAATTTCACACTTACAACATTGAACTAAAAAATTTAAGTCTGTACAAATACTAGTAATCGTGAATATAAATAATTGGGAATCATGTTAAAAAAAATAAATAAATAAAATAAAAACAGTGCACATTTATCTATTATAACATTTATGTAGTTTTGTTCATTTGGCTGTTTCCTTATAAAGGTCCAGAAAT
The DNA here is from genome assembly GCF_001515625.1 of Sinocyclocheilus rhinocerous. Lineage (NCBI taxonomy): Eukaryota > Metazoa > Chordata > Actinopteri > Cypriniformes > Cyprinidae > Sinocyclocheilus > Sinocyclocheilus rhinocerous. Next base: position 1,103 of record NW_015648932.1, on the reverse strand, counting down.
TTGTCAAGTTTTTCGTCAGGTGTCTTTTTTAATCATATGATGTCATTACGTTGCTGTCTTGCCGCCAGCTAATCGCTGCATTGCTGATCGTGGTTTTGAGTATCGATACATCTGCCCTTTACGGGGAACACGAGAATGCGCAGTAATCTTAGACAAATTAATCCAGATATTTTAATCAAATATGCAAATTCGTTTGAAGAACAAAATTAGCCAGAGATCAGTTATCACGATTAGAAGATCTGGCATCTTTCAAATCATCTCAGATGTATTAAGCGAGGTACGAAGAACGGGCCCCAGGATTATTAGGATTAACAATTTGTCAATATAAAACATGGGTTTAGAAAAGTATAAAGAGATGGTTCAATATATTGGTAATAAATATAATTTATGAGAATATACATTTCAGGTTTTGACTGCAAATGTCACGTCAGTAACGGTGGAATTTCACACTTACAACATTGAACTAAAAATTTGTATGTCAGGATCTCCAGCTGGAGTGCCCATGAGATCTTCTAGAGGGCACTCCATCCTTAAACATCATCTCCTGGGGTATTACATCTCCCATAATACCCCATGCCAGGAACTCACGATTAGAAGATCTGGCATCTTTCAAATCATCCTCCACAGTCTGCCACTGCACCATGGCCCAGGTCCTCCATTGCTCCACAGTCTGCTATTGCTCCATGGACCTGGCCCCTCCATCCCTCCCTCTGTTCCACCGCCCTCATGGACTTATGCCTGATCTGGTTTAGGAGCATCTGGAAGCCACTCCTTAAGGGGGGGGGGGGTATGTCAGGATCTCCAGCTGGAGTGCCCATGAGATCTTCTAGAGGGCACTCCATCCTTAAACATCATCTCCTGGGGTATTACATCTCCCATAATACCCCATGCCAGGAACTGATTACACCTACACCTGTTTCCAATTAGAAGGACTATTTAAGTTGCACACATTCACATTGCGAAGTATTGTTTTGCTGTTGCAGACTCTACCAAGCGTTTTCATTTGCCATTGCCATAGCCATAGCCTTGTTTCATTGTTTTGTTTATTTACGACTTTAGACTGCTCACTTGGATTATGACCCTTGCCTGTTCCCTTGGATTAC
>NW_015648931.1:1170-1428 GCF_001515625.1 Sinocyclocheilus rhinocerous | reverse complement strand
ACACAGTCTAATTTTCATTTTTGGGTGAACTAACCCTTTAAATATATATGTTTGTTATAGTTTGTGTGCTGCCACAGTAACAGCAATAAGCTAAAGGAATTCATTTGACTAAGTGAAGTGACATGTGGCCAAGTATAGTGACCCATACTCGGAATTAGTGTTCTGCATTTATCCCATCCAAAGTGCACACACACAGCAGTGAACACACACACCGTGAATACACACCCGGAGCAGTGGGCAGCCATATTGCTGCGGCGC
>NW_015648931.1:739-1067 GCF_001515625.1 Sinocyclocheilus rhinocerous | reverse complement strand
CGCTGTCCATTCACCCCCCCCACATACAATCCCTGCCGGTACGAGACTCGAACCCGCAACCTTTGGGTTACGAGTCCGACTCTCTAACCATTAGGCCACGACTTCACCACTCATAAAGTACTTGTTGTGCGTACCAGAAAATCTGTCCATGTCCGACGGTCTTTGCGAACAGTCAATTGCTCACATCAAAACTGATAATTACTGACAGTAAAAGTGAAAACTAATGAGATAGATCTCTCTCCTACTGACTTACAGGTAGGGATGGGTATCGTCAGTTGTCGAATTGTAAAAAAAATTCAGAGTGGACGGTGTGGTCAATTTATTTTTT
>NW_015648931.1:197-666 GCF_001515625.1 Sinocyclocheilus rhinocerous | reverse complement strand
GCTAATTTTACACAATGATTACAAAATTTGTCTAATTTTTAAAAAGGTTTTTATCGAATGAAAAATTTGCCTTATTAAACAAACTATTATAAGCTTTTTTTTCCTTCTGGGGCCTGAAATGGAGGAATTTTGTCAATATTTATAATTAAACAATATTTTGCTGAATGTGTTTTTGTGGCACCTTGGCTGGTTTAGGCCTGTCATGGATAAATAAAAATGACAATAAAACCACCAGTAGGTGACAGCAAGTCCCTGTTTTAATAAATTATTTATTGAATCATTCAAATCATATGATTTGTTCAAAACGTTCTAAAAATGTTTTATTCAATTCAAAAAAAAGAAACGAAACAAGTGAGTCTATCTGAATGGACCAATAAATCACTGGCTCACTCGATTCGTTCAAAAACTGATTTATTCAAGGAACGAAACACCGTGTTCCTATGCACTGTAAAAAAAAAAAAAAAAAAAA